>NC_090649.1:75298933-75598933 GCF_040937935.1 Hyperolius riggenbachi | reverse complement strand
AATTTGAAAGGAAGGGAGGGGTTCCTCCAATAAATGTAAAATATTTTATATTTGTCATCATGCAGCTGAAAAAAAGGCTGCTATTTATTATTATAATTTAGAAAATAGATTTTTTTTCTGAAATCTTGTATTTTTAATTTGGGTCCACTTTAAGTGTATTTTGGGGAACTACTGCCAGATTATGTGTATTTTGGGGGAATCGCTTCTGCCAGATTACATCTATTTTTAGGGAACCACTGCCATATTATCTGTATTTTTACGTGGATTTTTGGTGATATGCTGTAAGATTACATGTATTTTGGGGGAAGGGGGGGAAAAACACTATGGCAGAGCTCTAACTTCCCCAGCAGACCTTTTACAGCACTACTAAAATCATGTATATTTAGGCCCCATCCATGACATTCTGTTGCGTGACCACGCCCATTTTTCGGCGTGACGCACTGCGCACGGCGCAGGGGATTTTGTCAGTTTAAAAAAAATGTTTTGTCAGTAAATTTTTAGGTATTTGTCAGTAGAAAAATACTGTGAAAGGTTGGCAACACTGCTTGACAGGGTGAACTGAGGAAGTATAAAACATCAGGTCACACACACACCAGGAAATATAATCGGTGGCGCGGTGAATGGCGACTTCACCGGACTTCCTGCATCCCTCCAGGAACATCATGTGCCTCTGATGATGTGGCTCCATGCCATGCAAACAGCTGTAAAGTGGGGGGATTGTTCTCTTGGATGGATCATTGCTGTCACAACAGTGATTAAAGGCCGGACTAAGAACATCCAGTGCCCACTCTATGACCCTTTTTGCTGCTGCTATGTCTAACCCTATGGCTGAACGGATGGCTCAATACTAGGGCTAACCCACGCCTATCATGAGGGAGCGAAAGAAATGCGTTAGCACTCACCTAATCTCTGCTTCCAGTGGCGTACCTACATGGCAACAGGGCATTGCGTGATATGCCATCAGGATGTGCTAGCTTGTTACACGCTTGTGCATCCTGGTGGTGTGTCACTTGACGCTCTGTGACCATGGAGACCTAACGCTGGAACAGATATTAGGTGAGTGTTAACACACTCGTATCACCTGCTCGCGACTCTGCAGAGAGGGAGATTCAAAAGAAAGGAATGCGTCACTCAGCCCACAGCCGGCGTCCCAGGCTACGTAATCTTTGCCCAGCGCTGCGTTAGACCATGGCTTTGGTAAGGATTAGATTATTATTATTATTTATTGTATTTATAAAGCGCCAACATATTACGCAGCGCTGAACATTAATTTAGGTTACAGACAATATTTAGGGGTGACATACAGCAATATGACAATACAGGAATACAAGAAAACCAGATCACACAGCACAGTATTAGTACAAGGTAATGCTTAGTCACTGGATGAAGCATGGAGATTAGGCAAGTTAGGTTCACTCAAATGCATGGCATGGGTTCACAGTAATGGAGGTGCCAGATCAGGTAGGACACAAAAGGAGGAGGACCCTGCCCAAAGGCTTACAATCTAGAGGGAGAGGTAAGGACACGAATGGTAGGGGACCAGAGTTCAGCTGTAGGTTTAGAGCACTTGTGAGGGGTAGTAGGCCAGAGTGAAAAGGTGAGTTTTGAGGGCTTTCTTGAAGATGTTGAAGGAGGGGGCTGCCCTAATGGGTGGAGGTAGGGAGTTCCATAGTGTTGGAGCAGCTCTTGAGAAGTCCTGGAGGCGTGCATGGGACTGGGTGATGCGGGGGGTGGTTAGGCGAAGTTCATTGGAAGAGCGGAGTGAGCGGCTAGGTGTGTACCTCTGAGTAAGATCGGAAATGTAGGTTGGACAGGTTTTGTGGACAGATTTGTAGGTCAGACACAGTATCTTGAATCTGATTCTGGACTGGATAGGAAGCCAGTGGAGGGATTCTAGGAGGGGATCTGCCGTGGTGGAGCGATGGGAGCAGTGGATAATTCTGGCTGCCGCATTCATGATGGACTGCAGTGGGGCTGTTCGGGTCATAGGGAGACCAGACAGCAGGGCATTGCAGTAGTCAAGGCGGGAAATTATGAGGGCATGGATGAGGAGTTTGGTTGTGGCAGAGGTCAGGAAAGGGCGAATCTTACAGATGTTACGAAGGTGGAAGTTGCAGGACTTTGTGAGGTTTTGGATGTGGGAAGTGAAGGAGAGTGTGGAGTCCAGGGTGACACCCAGACAGCGTGCTTGAGAGGTAGGGCGAATGGTAGTGTGGTTAACAGTGACATGCACATCTGGGAGGTTCGTGGATGGCCGGGGTGGGAAGATCATAAATTCCGTTTTGTCTAGATTTAGTTTCAGGAACCTAGCAGACATCCAGGAGGAGATGGCGGATAGGCAGGAGGAGACCTTGTCCATGGTAGTGGTGGATATGTCAGGGGTGTGGAGGTAGATCTGGGTGTCATCTGCATACAGATGGTAGTTAAAACCCATGGAGGAGATAACCTTGCCAATGGAGGATGTGTATAGGGTGAACAGTAGGGGGCCAAGGACCGAACCTTGGGGGACTCCCACCGAGAGGTGGTTGGGGGTGGACGAGGACTCATTGAATGTGGTCGTGAAGGAGCGGTTGGAGAGGTAGGATGAAAGCCAGGACAGGGCGAGATCGTGAATGCCCAAGGACTGGAGGGACTGGAGGGACTGGAGGAGTAGGGGATGATCTACTGTCAAAAGCTGCTGACAGGTCAAGGAGGAGGAGAATGGAGTATTTACCTTCAGCTTTAGCTAAGGCAAGGTCGTTGACCACTTTGGTGAGAGCAGTTTCGGTTGAGTGGGCAGGCCGAAATCCAGATTGGAGTGGGTCTAGCAGTGAGTTAGCATTGAGGTACTGGGTCAGGCGTTTGTGAACCAGACGCTCAAGGAGTTTTGAGGCAAAGGGGAGGAGGGAGATAGGACGGTAGTTGGAGGGTAGCGAGGGGTCGAGTGAGGGTTTCTTGAGCAGGGGTAGTACAATGGCCTGCTTGAAGTCTGTGGGGAAGGTGCCTGTGGATAGGGAGAGGTTGAACAGGGTAGTGAGGACTGGGGCCAATTCCGTGAAGTGAGGCTGGAGTAAATCCGAAGGGATGGGGTCAAGGGGGGAGGTAGTGGTATGGGAAGTCTGCAGTAGGTGGTTGACTTCCTCGGTGGTAGTGGTAGTAGGAGTGAAGGATGTGAGGGGAGGATAGGGTGGAGGAGAGGGGGTGGGAGGTGAAGATTGGAGATTGGATATTTCCTGGTGGATGGAGACAATTTTGTTGGTGAAGTGGGTGGCTAAATCTGTGGCAGAGAGGGCGGAAACGGAGGGTGGGGGGGGGGTGGGTTTAAGCAGGGAGTTGAAGGTGGCAAAAAGACGCCGGGGGTTGGAAGCTTGTGCTCCGATGAGCTTGGTAAAGTATTCCTGCTTCGCATGAGCAAGGGCAGTGTGGAACTGCAGCAGGTTGGTCTTGTACTGTAGGAAATCCTGGTTAAGTCTAGTTTTTCTCCATTTCCGTTCAGTGGCGCGTGTTTTCCTCTGGAGGATGCGAATATGGGTAGTGCGCCAGGGCTGGGGGTTAGGGGGTCGGTTGTGGCGAAATATTGGTGGAGCAGCTTTCTCTAGGGCTGATGAGAGAGTTTGGCGATACTGAGCTGCAGCAAGATTAGGACAGGTTAGGGTGGGGAGAGTGGAGGAGAGGGCATGGAGGGGGTCAGCAAGGACACTAGGGTTGAGCTTGCATAGGTCTCGCTGCCATCGACCAGGTGGGTGGGTGGCTAATTTGGAGGTGCCTTCCGTGAGGAGGTTGAAGGTGAGAAGGTGATGGTCTGAGGGTGGAAAGGGTGCAATGTCAAGGTCTGCAATGGTGGTGGATTTAGTGAATACAAGGTCGAGAGTGTGACCTGCAGTGTGAGTGGGGGTGTTGGCGTGTTGTACAAGTCCAAGTGAGTTGGCAATGGTGAGTAGCCGGGTCACAGCAGAGCTCTGGGCTTCATCGATGGGAATATTGAAATCCCCAAGGATGATGGTGGGGAGGTCAGAGGAGAGGATATGAGGGAGCCAGGAGGCAAGGTCATCGAGAAATTGTGGGGTGGAGCCCGGAGGGCGGTATAAGACCGCAACAATGGCAGGGAGGGGGTGGTAGAGGCGAATGGTGTGGGCCTCAAAGGATGTGAATTGTAGAGAGGTAGGTGGTGTGAGGACACGGAAGGTGCAGGATGGGGAGAGGAGCAGACCCACCCCTCCCCCGGTCCTGTTGCCTGGTCTGGGGGTGTGACTGAGGTGAAGATTATGAGCTCCTCTGAGGACAGATACCCACGTGACTAATAAAACTAATAACTTCAAACTGTACCACACTTCTCCTTATACGTTTTACGACTTTAGGGATTAACCCACTGATTATTTGTTTTGTAATCAGTATCACCTTTCCATTGAAATAATTTTCTACCTCTTGAAAAGAGTTGCAGTATAAAACAGAGGTACTAGCACAGTGCGAAAGGACCGCAGCCTCTGGTTCCCCCACCATCTGGCCAATCAGAGTGACTTGTAATAAAGATTATGGAGTTCGTGTCCACAAGGATTTAACTTTTGCTACCTGATTTCTTTCTCCCACAAAGTTGATGGTGAGCCAGATTTCGCCTGCAGGCAAAATTCATCTTATCGCTATTTGGCACCATATGGCACCTGCTTCCCGCAGAAGTTTTGTTTTGGAAAGCTTGTACAGGGTTTTGATTTAAAGGGAAAAATAAAAAAAATGCAGTTTTTTCTTTTCTGTTTTGCTTTGCTTCTCAGTGTACCATATGGAAGAAATTAGAATGCTCATCTTACACCGATGGAAGGAAATTAAGGCTTACTGCCAACAACCAGCTTACACAAATCCAATAATATAGGTTTTTCATTTGGGGGATGGAATTAGAGAAGCTGCCTTTGCTAACCTGTTTCTAAGAAGAAATGTCTCTAACCAGTTAATGACAAAAAAGTAAAATTTCTGGGAGATTGTTTCTAGTCTGTGTTTTTTAACAACACTTTTCCTCCTCATTCATTCAGTCAACTTCGACTCTACGTGATCATGTGTAGTTCTGCATGCCAGATGTATCTGTCAATCACTGCTTCTTTCAGCTGTTGCATAGGCATGTTCATAGCTTCATATTTGCTGTCCATCCATCTTAGCCTCTGTTGTCTTCTTCTTTTGTCCTCAATTTTTCCAAGCATCAAGGATTTCGACAAAGAATCCTTTCTTCTCATTATGTGACCAAAATATTTTAGTTTTAATAGTAGTAGTAACCCTTTTAGTGAACACTCTGGGCTTATTTCTTTAGGTGTTGATGAGTTAGATCATCTAGCAGTCCAGGGATCTCTCAGTAGCTTTCTCTACACCCATTATTATAAAGCATAATTTTTTTTCTCTGCGTAATCTTATTTATAGTTCAACCTTCACAGCAATACCTTACTACTGGGAAGACCATAGCTCTAACTATCCTAATCTTTGCTGGTAAAATGTCATCTCTATCCTTTAGTATTGGATGAAGAAGTCCCACTTCATCCAATCCTATGTATGTGGCTTTTTTTGATTTCCTGATCCTGAGAGAGTATGAGCGTGGTGGTTGTAGCGATTCTTCTGTTACAGATATATATCCTTTAGTATCTTGTCCAAACTTGCTATAGCTTTCCTTCCAAGCTACAAGCATCTCTTAATCTCATGGCTGCAGTCACCATCTTCGATCACAGTACAATGAAATCTGTTACAACTTCACTTTTTCTCCATCTATTTGCCGATGGTTTATTGGAGAAGAACTTCACTTTTACCAGCTGCCAAATACAAATGGTTACAGCTATTCTAAAGCCTCATCTATATTACATAGATCTAATAAGAAATGTTATCGTGTGTAGATGTCCAAATTGTTTTAGATCAATTTAGTGATAGATTTTGCTTTGATAAGTACCTAAAATCTATTGCAAAATCGACGCAATCTGATTGGACCGGTTGGAAATTATCTAATAGATCCGTTTGATAGATCCGATCTACTGTGTAGATGAGGCTTTAAAGAGGAAATCATATATACTAAATGAAGGATGTAATTATGCATAGACGCACCTGCGCTACCCCTACGGATCCAAAACTCAAAAAATGTAATTCCAATAATGTTCACACTGCTTCTCAGGAGCTTCTCATTACACTGAGGAAGTCTCTGTTTATCTGCTTGTGTTCGGCTGTTGTGAGTGTGCAGTGCAATACGGACAGAGGGCTCCTGAGAAGCACTGTGAACCTGTCAGGATCCCTCCTGTAGCATGTTCTGTCGGTGGCAGTGGAACTGCAACCGAGCAGTTCTGACTTATCTGCTTGCATTCAGTTGCGCATTCGCAATAAGTCTCATTGTCATTGTCAATCACTCTGCAGTTCAGAGCAGCTCAGGATGCTGTCATGACTCCTCCTATTGCTTGCTGCAGTTGAACTGCAGCCAGATAGCCCTGGATTTCCTACATGCATGTTGTTGCATAATATTGCATGTATTTGTTATGAGAGTCTTTCAGCTAGCAGCTTGTAATCAAGCTAGCTCAGGATTGAGTGATTAACATTCAGCTGTGTGGGAATTTGCATGTCTGCATCCATTGGCTGATGTCCACATAAAAGTCTGCCTCCCATTTCAGACCCCACCTGACATAGCGTTCAGCTCCCTGAGTTGTCGCTGGGTTATTCATGTGAATTGTATATTGCATTGTTTAATCTTGTTTCTTGCTTGGATGTTTGCTGTATCTGTGGGGATACAGTAAAGTCCTTCTGATCCTGACAGCTTGGATTCTGCCAGTACCACGTTGGTGACTGGTAGTATTCCTTCTTGCCTTGTTCCTGAGGACGTAACGAAAGCAGCGGTTGCCAATAGTTAAGCTCCTACCTGTTCATCTAGTCTATGTCAGTGTGAATGTTGCCTTCGCTGGGGCAGCGACTAGATTGGCAAACCATTCCATCTGTCTGTCTGTTGTTTGTTTTGTTAATTGTTATTACTTGTGATTTAGCTAGTTTCTTGATAAATATATATGCAGATCTGCGATATATATTTATCCGTTAGTTGCGCCGTTTGTTATTTTTCTGGTGCAGGAACATTAACACATACGTTTTTATGCGTTAGTGGTCCCATACGTAAAAATTTACGGGTTGAACCACTAACGCGTAAAAATGTATGTGTTAATGTTCCTGCACCAGCGGGAATGCATAACAATGTACGCAATGCGGCCCGCCGACCCTAAGGTTGGCAAAAACTAAACTAGCTGACGTAGGGGGACCAGGGCAGCAGTGAGTGACTACGACAGCACAGGATGGCTGCATGGGGCTGGTAGAAGCCCCAGGTAAGTGAAACTCATTTTTTTTTTTGCCTTATAACTCCTTTAAGTAAAATGGAGCCCTGGGCAAAAATTAATTTAGGTCCCTTAACATTTTCATTCTGTGCTGACAGTAAACTTATGACTTCCACAGCCCCTGACTTGTGGGGGCCCTAAATAGCTCTAGGTAATTGCTCAGCTTTTCCCTATGAAAGCACCAAGTAAAAATGCAGCCAAAATACAATGTAATAAAACTAATTACAATTAATTCCATTCTAAAGCCCCCCTCCCCCCCTCCCCATTACCAAACAAAAACTTGTTAAAAAAAAATAACTAACAGTGTAATAAATTACATATTACTTGCCTTAGGGACTCAGCTTGGCTCTTGGCGGTAAGAGTAAAATGGCCTGTAGGGTGAAGTGGTTAAAGGAATACTATCAAACTTTATCAATTTCTGGCAGTAGCATAAATCAAAATTGCAACAATAGTCTGAGCAAACACAGCATATCTTTTTGCTGTGCAGTGTCTTTTTTTTATTTATTTTACATTATTGAGTGCGTCCCCTGAAAAACTGACAGCGTCGGGGAATGGGGCAGCTCATTATATGAGCGGGGATTCCCATATTACAGTGTAGCAGTGGATTTCAGCTTTCCCCACATTAGAGCCCATTATTCAGCGCATGACACACCGAAGCAGCCTGCTATGAGGAGCGAGAGACAACCGCTCTCGCTCCTACTCTGCCCAGCCAATTATCCGCCCCAGGAGGCTTCCGTGTGTCGGGCTCGGGCCGCCGCCGCATCATTATTGTTTGCTACGCAACGGCAAACACATTAGCTGGAGGAGGGCGCGTCATTGCTCCTGAAAGCATTGGAAGCAGGAGCGGAAGGGGAGGAAGGATCATGACGCGCCCTCCTCCAGCGAATGTGTTTGCCGTTGGGTAGCAAACAATGATGTTGCGGCAGCAGCCCGGTACACGGAAGTCTCCTGGGGCGGATTGGCTGGGCAGAGTAGGAGCGAGAGCGGTTGTCTCACTCCTCATAGCAGGCTGCTTCGGCGGGTCATGCGCTGAATAATGCACTCTAATGTGGGGAAAGCTGAAATCCACTGTTACACTGTAATATGGGAATCTCCTCTCATATAATGAGCTGCTCCATTCCCAGACGCTGTCAGTTTTTCAGGGGACGCACTCTATAAGGTAAAATAAATTAAAAAAAGACACTGCACAGCAAAAAGATATGCTGTGTTTGCTCAGACTATTGTTGCAATTTTGATTTATGCTACTGCCAGAAATTGATGAAGTTTGATAGTATTCCTTTAAGTTGTGTGAATTAACTTCTATGGCCTCAATTCATAAAGCATTACCGCATGCGGTAATGCTGAAAACAGCAGACTTTCCCGAGCACTTAACAAAATGTCAATTCATAAAGGCTGTCCGCATGAAAAGCTGACATTACCGAGCAGTGAGATAAATTACTGACTTGGCTGTAGTTACCTCTAACACATGTCAGTAAATTGTCAGCAAATGTCAATTCATAAAACCTTCAACAAGCAGTAAGCCAGACGATAATTACCAACACCTCTGCTGAGGTCTTAACAAGTTACCGACACCTCTGGTGAGGTCTTAACAATGCAAAGTACAGGGAGCCGAAGTCTCTGAGTCTGTGCAGGGAGCCAAAGTCTGTGATGAGTCGTCTGTGCAGGGAGCCGAAGTCTGTGTGAGTCATCTGTGCAGGGAGCCGAAGTCTGTGTGAGTCATCTGTGCAGGGAGCCGAAGTCTGTGTGAGTCATCTGTGCAGGGAGCCGAAGTCTGTGTGAATCATCTGTGCAGGGAGCCGAAGTCTGTGTGAGTCATCTGTGCAGGGAGCCGAAGTCTGTGTGAATCATCTGTGCAGGGAGCCAAAGTCTGTGTGAGTCATCTGTGCAGGGAGCCAAAGTCTGTGTGAGTCATCTGTGCAGGGAGCCAAAGTCTGTGTGAGTCATCTGTGCAGGGAACCGAAGTCTGTGTGAGTCATCTGTGCAGGGAGCCGAAGTCTGTGTGAGTCATCTGTGCAGGGAGCCCTTACAGCTAATAACAAAAGAGAGATATCGCCACACTTCTGCTGTACCGCTCAATGGACTGCGGTAATTTACCGAACTTCAAAGGCAGCTGTGAAAATCTTTATAAATTAGCACACAAAGGTCTAAAATACCGGTATTTTCCCCCACAGATTTTTTTTATCGCACTGCTTTTATGAATTGAGGCCATTGTGATTTAAAATCTATGTAAGTCAAAAACATGTAAAGTGAGAATAGATAGATAGATAGATAGATAGATAGATAGAAAATATATAGAAAGATAGACAGTAAATACAGAATATCGAAAGACAGACAGATGGATGGTGGATGGATGGACGGATAGATAGATAGATAGATAGATTGAAAGATAGATAGATAGATAGATAGATAGATAGATAGATAGATGACAGAAAGATACATGTGCAGATAGTTTGTCCATCTTCTTCTTTCATTGTTCTCGCTGGCAACAAAACTGAAGCTTCGACATTAAATCAGATTTTCGGTTTGGGAATACAAACTGTTCTCCAAATGAATGACAAGTTGACATTTACAGATAAAAACTAAAACCTAAAAAATGTCCGGCTTTGAAAGGCAATGACAAATGTCAGGACGTCAATAATGATCCATGTACATAATGGACTTGAGCACTGAAGAGCGACAGAATGAAATCAGCACTTATCTTGTGCAACCTGGGAAACTGTCCAGACATGAACTCGCTCTGATAAAATAAATAATTAAGGGAAGCGTCTCTGCTCACTCTGAAGGTGTTATTGATGCTGACTGCTTACAATAACTTTAGAACAGGACTTGTTATGCCAGGATGGCAACTCACAGTCATATGTTACTTCTAAGTTGATTATTCAGTTCAACGCAGTTCCAACAACTGTGCAGTGCAAGACTTTCCCTAACTGCCTGAAATGTTAGTGGATTGCCATGGTAGGACATCAGGCTACAACGCAGATGGTAAATTCTGTTGATATGATGAGTTAATCAATAAGAGGAACTTAGTGTGATAGTATTGCTAGTTTGGCCACTTATACTTTGTCTGTATCACAATAATCAAGCCTGTGAGATCTGGGCACTAAGCCACTTAGAATGGCAGAAACACCTTTAATACATCCACAAAGAAGACAGACAGTGCAGAGTGTATGGCCTGATAGCTGTTTCGTGCACTATACCTGCTTCGTCAGAGTTCAATAGTACATTACTGTAATTTTTTGGGGTGTGGTATAGCCCACAAAATGGCTGTCAGACCATACACACTGCACCTTCAAATCAAACAATGCACTATCTATATATATATATATATATATATATATATATATAAATATATATATATATATATATATATATATATATGTATATATATATTCGTGTGTGTGTGTGTGCACAGACCCTTTACTGCCTGGGATGATATGTCCCCCCCTGCACACCTAGACGGCGCTACAAACAGCAAATCAGATTCCTCCCATTCATGTCAATGGATAAAATGGAAAAGGCTGCCATTCTCACAGTAATCAAGCCAGAGTCCCCACACTTGGCACAGTTGGTCACTTAGTGACCGAGGTTACAAATCCAGGAAAAGTGGTCGGAGCCTAAAACATCCAATCACATTTCAGCCATTCATTTTTAATGGGAAATCGTAAACTGCAGCCATTCTTAAGGTGGCCACACACGATACAATAAAATGATCCGATTTTACAGTAATACAGTAAGTCAGTTTCCTGGATACCACAATTTATATACAAGATAGAATTTTACAAACATCCATATACCGTAAACCAACTGACCGGCATATTTACCTAAAATGGAAGAGTTTCCACCCGGAACACACCAAAAAATCTATTGTTTACAGCCAGGCTCTGAGGTATAACCGAATATGTTCTAATTCAGAGGACAGAGACAGACAACTTATGTCACTACGTAAAATATTCATAGATCAGGGATATCATCCACAAATCGTTGATGATCAAATACACAGAGCAACTTTAAAATCAAGAGAGGAACTGTTAAAGTACACCCCAAAGACTCAAAACAACAGAATCCCAATTGTGGTAACCTACAACCCAAAATTAAAGACACGGAGGACGATATCAAAAGCCCTACAACCAATACTCCATAAAGACAAACGCCTGAAGGATGTTTTTCCTGATTTACCACTGCTTGCTTTCAGACAACCTCCCAATTTGAGACAAATGATTATCAGAAGTGCATTATCTACACCAGATACTCCAGGCACATTACCCTGCAATAACACAAGGTGTGAGACCTGCCCTTATATCTTGAGCACAAGCCAAATACAAATACCAAACTCACAGAAATATCATCAAATACAAGACCAATTTTCCTGCAAGTCATCCAATGTTGTATACATGATACGCTGCATGAAATGCCCCTCAAGAGGAATCTATATAGGAGAAACAGGACAAAAACTGCGCACAAGAATGAACCATCACCGCTTTAAAATTAATGAGGGTAAAATGGACACACCAGTGGGCCAACACTTCTGTGAACCAGGACACAGCATGCAAGATCTAAAAGTACTTGTTCTTAAGGGTAACTTCAAAAATGATCAATCAAGAAAAGTTTCTGAGTACAAATTTATGAAAATGTTCAAGACATTAACAGAAGGTTTAAATTGTGGAACAGGATTCATGACACCTTATGTAACATGATTGATTTGGCTTCATGATCTTCAGAAACCTGCTGGATTTCATGTATGGTTGCACTAACTCACTGGCTCCAGCCTGCTGATCACCTGACACCTAACGGATAAACAGTAACCAACACAACTGTCATCTTCGTGTTTACCATTTATCTGCATCAGTGTTTTACTTCAGCTTACATCTGGAAATATGCCTGAAGAAGGGGACTAGATCCCAGAAAGCTTGCATCATTTCACTCTATTAGTTAGCCATTAAAAGGTAGGCGCTAGTCTACTTTAGGGGACCCACCGCAAATCCCCATAGAGAATTTGAGCTGTGCTGAAAACTGAAAGAATTTCCGCTTTCAGCTCGTTGAAAACCCTTCAAGTCATATATCTATGGAAAGCTGAGACTCTGCTCTAACGAATGATGCCACAGTCGGTGAGCAAAAGCTGAAGCTCACCGCGTAGGAGGCACCGTACTCTGTCGGCTATCTACACACATACACACAGCTGTATTGTTATTTGTAAACACCGGTGGGGTTAACCCTCACCACCCCAGCAGCTGGCAGCTGTAGTGATCAGTGAGGACAACTTACACCACGGCCTTTGAGATGATCCACGACACCATGTTGCTGGCTGGCAGGGGTGCCCTCCTGGCACCCTGGATCCCGTGGTGTCCTGGCCCAGGGAAGGGTCACGGGTGATGATGATTCTGTCGCTTGTGGGGTATGCCCGGTCCCGGGGAACTATCATACGTCACGGCTCCACTCGCCAATTCTCCGGCTTCAAAAAAAAAAATTTCTCCCACGCCCCCAGCTAACAATCCCTCCAATGAGGAAGGAGAAAGATATCAGCAGCACAGAACTAAGATGGCCGACGGAGCCACGATCGCGGCCGTTCGGCGCCTTGTACGCGGTCAGTTTCAACTTTTGCTCACCGAAAGTGGCATCATTCGTTAGAGCAGAGTCTTAGCTTTCCATAGATATATGACTTGTGGTGTTTTCAACGAGCAGAAAGCGGAAATTCTTTCCATTTTCAGCACAGCTCAAATTCTCTATGGGGATTTGCGGTGGGTCCCCTAAAGTAAACTAGCGCCAAAAGGTATTATTTCTTACAAAACGTTGTTTTTTTTCTACCTATACAGTAATTCGATAAAAACGATCATATCTCCCGAAAAAATCGAAAGCTTTTTTTTCATTCGACTGAAAAATCCGATCGGATTTCCCGTTTTCTTCGATTTTAATCGATCCGGACTGCCAGATATTTTTCTTCAATCTTTCTAAAGATTGTATGGTGTGTGTTGGATTGTCAATTTATTAATATACACACCCTAGCAATTTTGTTAGAGTTTCCAATCATTTTTATCATAATTGGGGGGAAAATTGAACATAGGTGTGTGGTACATTGGTCATATTTTTAAAATGTTACAATCAGTCAGAAAAATTGATTGCAATTCTTAAATTGAACAGATATTTAAAAAATTGTATGGTATGTGGCCACCTTTAGACTGTTAATGGCAGGGTTCTCAAACTTGGCACATTTGGTCACCTGGTGAATAAGATTAAGATTAAGATCCAGAAAAGTGAGTGGAGCCTACAACAGCCAATCAAACTTCACCTATTGATTTTCAAGGGGAATATTGAAACTGCTGCCATTCTTACACTCTTTATGGCAGAGGCTTCAAACTTGCACGAGTCAGTCATTGGGTGATTGGGGTTCAAATTCACTAAAAGGGGCAGAGCCACAAACAGCCAATCAGATTTCCTTGCTAGATAAACAGCTTCCATTCACACATTTTCGATGCCAGGAACCTTAAAACTCACAAACTTGGTCATTGAGTGACTGTGTGTCAAGGTTACAAAAAGTGGGTGGAGCCAAAACACATTTTACTGGGAAAATATAAACTGCAGCCATTCTTACACTGTTAATGGCAGGGTTTTCAAAATTTGCACAGTTGGTCATGGGGTGGCTGGGATTAATATTCAGGAAAATGGGTGGAGTCTACAACAGCCAATCAAAATTCAACTGTTAATTTTCATGGGGAATATTTAAATTGCTGCCTTTCTTACACTGTTAATAGCAGATGCCTCAAACCTGGTACAGTTGGTCACTGGGTGACTGGGGTTCAAATTCAGAAAGGGGGTGGAGCCACAAACAGCCAATCAGATTTGCTTAATTTCAATGGGAACATACAAATTATTGATACCAAAGACCTCAAAGCTCATAAACTTGATAGTTGAGTGACTGTATGTCAAGGTTAGAAAAAGTGGGCGTTGCCAACAACTACATTTTTTACATGGGAAAATATAAACTGCAACCATTCTTACACTGTTAATGCCAGGTTTCCCAAACTTGACACAGTTGGCCACTGGGTGACCGGGATTAATATTTAGAAAGTGGGGGGAGCCTACAACAACCAATCAAAATTCACCTATTGATTTTTCAAAGGGAATATTTACTGTGCTACCATTCTTACACTGTTAATGGCAGAGGCCTCAAACCTGATACAGTCAGTCATTGGGTGACTGGGGTCCACATTCACTAAAGGGGGTGGAGCCACAAACAGCCAATCAGATTTGTTAGATTGATTTCAGCCATTCTGTCATTGGCAGGATTCTTAAACTTGACACAGTTGGTCACTGGATGATAGGGATTCATATTCCAGAAAGTGGGTGGAGCCTACAACAACCAATCAAAATTCACTTATTGATTTTTCAAAGGGAATATTTACATTGCTACCATTCTTACACTGTTAATTGCAGAGGCCTCAAGCCTGATACAGTCAGTCATTGCGTGACAGGGGTCCACATTCACTAAAGAGAGTGGAGCCACAAACAGCCAATCGGATTTGTTAGATTGATTTCAGCCATTCTGTCATTGACAGGGTTCTCAAACTTGACACAGTTGGTCACTGGATGACAGGGATTAATATTCCAGAAAGTGGGTGGAGCCTACAACAGCCAATCAAAATTCACCTATTGATGTTCAAGGGGAATATTTACATTGCTGCCATTCTTTCACTCTTAATGGCAGATGCCTCAAATCTGTTACAGTCAGTCACTAGGAGACTGGGGTTTACATTCTGTAAAGGGGGTGGGCCCCAAACAGCCAATCAGATTTGTTTAATTTCAATGGAAACATGCAACTTATTGATGCCAAGGACCTCAAAGCTCATAAACTTGGTCATTGAGTAACTATGTCAAGGTTACAAACAGTGGGAAAATATAAACTGCAGCCATTCTTACACTGTTAATAGCAGGGTACTCAAAGTTGACACAGTTTGTCACTGGGTGACTGGTATTACTATTTAGAAAAGCAGGTGGAGCATACAACAGCCAATCATAATTCACCTATTGATTTTCATGGGGAATATTGAAACTGCTGCCATTCTTACACTGTTAATGGCAGAGGCCTCAACCCTGCCTCAGTTGGCCATTAAGTGACTGGGGTTCAAATTCACTAAGGGGGAAGAGTCACAAACAGCCAATCATATTTCTTTGCTGGATAAACTACCATTCACACAATTTTGATGCCAGGAACCATTGAGTCATTGAGTTACTGTGTGTCAAGGTTACAAAAATTGAGTGGAGTTAAAAACAGATTTCTCTTGGAAAATGTAAACTGCAGCTCTTCTTCACTGTTAATGGTAGGGGTCTCAAACTTTGCACAGTTGGGCACTGGGTGACTGGGATTAATATTCAGAAAAGTTTGTGGAACCTAAAAAAGCCAATCAAAATTTGCCTGTTGATTTTCAAGGGGAATATTTAATTTGCTGCCATTCGCTGTTAATGGCACAAGCCTGAAACTTGGTACGGTTGGTTATTGGGTCACTGGGGTTTAAATTCAGAAAATGGTGCGGAGCCCTAAACAGCCAATCAGATTTGTGTTATTTTACTGGGAATAAAACAAATTATTGATGGCAAGGAGCCCAAAGCTCACAAACTTGGCCATTGAGTGACAGTGTGTCCAGGTTACAAAAAGTGGGTAGAGTCAAAAACAAATTTTACTGGGAAAATATAAACTGCAGGCCTTCTTACACTGTTAATGGCAGGGTTCTCAAACTTTGCCCAGATGGTCACTGGGTGACTGAGATTAATATTCAGGGAAGTAGGTGGAGCCTATAAAAATTCACCTGTTGATTTTCAAGGGAAATATTTAAATTGCTGCCATTTTTACACTGCTAATAGCAGATGCCTCAAACCTGCTACAGTTGGTCATTGGTTAATTGTGGTTCAAATGCTGGAGAGGGGCCGAGTCACAAACAGCCAATCTAATTTGTTTAATTTCTATGGGAATATACAAATTATTGATGCCAAAGCTCACAAACTTGGTCATTGAGTATTTGTGTGTTAGGGCTACAAAAAGTGAAGCCAAAACCAGCCAAATACAAACCCGTGCAACGCCGGGTCATCAGCTAGTCACAAATAAGTATAACAGGCTAATAAACAATTCAATTGTGTATGATAATATAACCATGTGTGCAGAAAGGATCAAAAAATGTCAATATAAAGAAAAAAAGAGGAAAAGTAGATCCCAAGGCCTGCAACACATCAATACTAATTTCACAAAAAAATGCTTTTTTATTAATATATTGCATAAACAGATAACAATAAAACCCCATTAAAAATAAAGAAAAGTTTATGGTGCAAAAAAATATTGCATAATAATAAATATGAATGTATAAATCCAGCTCACTCAAAGCCCGACAATAACACTTGAGGATAATTAACTCAGGAGTAGAGCACAAAGTGCCAGTGCACACTGGCGTAGGGCCTGTGGTCACAACGGTCGCCGTGGTGACCGGGCCTGCCTCCTGAAGAGGCGGGGGAGGGGCCCGGGGGCCCGGACCCCCCAGGTGTTGAAATCCCCGCAGCGCACTGCGGGGACTGGCTCCCGGAGGCAGAGCAGGGCTACGGCAAGATGGCTGCCGAAGCCCTGCACTGGAGACTATTTGTGTCTCCAGTACAAGGCTTCGGGCGCCATCTTCCCAAAGCCCTGCACTCTGCCTGTCAGCGCGGGAGAAACTGGCTGCAGGAGAGGATCGTCACTGAGGAGCTGCACGGGGAGGCTGGCTGCACGTCGGGGGAGCTCACGTCAGAGGCTGGCCAGGTGTGTGAATTTTTTTTTTATTTGTACTGGTTTTTTTTCTGGTGACTGCTCCCCACATAGCATTTATTTTCTGGTGACTGCTCCCCACATAGCGTTTTTTTTCTGGTGAATACTCCCCACATAGCGATTATTTTCTGGTGAATGCTCCCACATAACGTTTATTTTCTGGCGAATGCTCCCACATTGCGTTTATTTTCTGGTGACTGCTCCCACATAGCGTTTATTTTCTGGTGAATGCTCCCACATAACGATTATTTTCTGGTGAATGCCCCCACATTGCGTTTATTTTCTGGTGAATGCTCCCACATAGCGATTATTTTCTGGTGACTGCTTTCCACATAGCGTTTATTTTCTGGTGAATGCTCCCCCATAACGATTATTTTCTGGTGAATGCTCCCACATTGCGTTTATTTTCTGGTGACTGCTCCCCACATAGCGTTTATTTTCTGGTGAATGCTCCCACATAGCGTTTATTTTCTGGTGAATGCTCCCACATAACGATTATTTTCTGGTGAATGCTCCCACATAGCGATTATTTTCTGGTGACTGCTCCCCACATAGCGTTTATTTTCTGGTGAATGTTCCCACATAGCGTTTATTTTGTGGTGAATGCTCCCACATAGCGTTTATTTTGTGGTGAATGCTCCCCACATAGCGATTATTTTCTGGTGAATGTTCCCCACATAGCGATTATTTTCTGGTGAATGTTCCCCACATAGCGATTATTTTCTGGTGAATGCTCCCACATAGCGATTATTTCTGGTGAATGCTCCCACATAGCGTTTATTTTGTGGTGAATGCTCCCACATAGCGTTTATTTTGTGCTGAATGCTCCCACATAGCGTTTATTTTCTGGTGAATGCTCCCCACATAGCGATTATTTTCTGGTGAAAGCTCCAACATAGCGTTTATTTTGTGGTGAATGCTCCCACATAGCGATTATTTTCTGGTGAATGCTCCCCACATAGTGATTATTTTCTGGTGAATGCTCCCACATAGCGTTTATTTTGTAGTGAATGCTCCCACATAGCGTTTATTTTCTGGTGAATGCTCCCACATAGCGATTATTTTCTGGTGAATGCTCCCACATAATGATTATTTTCTGGTGAATGCTCCCACATAGCGTTTATTTTGTGGTGAATGCTCCCACATAGCGATTATTTTATGGTGAATGCTCCCACATAGCATTTATTTTGTGGTGAATGCTCCCCACATAACGATTTTTTTCTGGTGAATGCTCCCCACATAGTGATTATTTTCTAGTGAATGCTCCCACATAGCGTTTATTTTGTGGTGAATGCTCCCCACATAGCGATTATTTTCTGGTGCTCTCACATAGCGTTTATTTTGTGGTGAATGCCCCCACATAGCATTTATTTTCTGGTGAATGCCCCCACATAACGATTATTTTCTGGTGAATGCTCCCACATAGCGATTATTTTCTGGTGAATGCTCCCCACATAGCATTTATTTTCTGGTGAATGCTCCCACATAGCGATTATTTTTTGGTGAACGCTGCACACAACGATCATTTTCTGGTGACTGCTCCCCACATAGCGATTATTTTCTGGTGAATGCTGCACACATAATGATTATTTTGTGGTGACTGCTCCCCACATTGCTATGATTTTCTGGTGAATGCTCCCACATAACGATTATTTTCTGATGAATGCTGCGCACATAGCGATTATTTTCTGGTGAATGATGCGCACATAATGATTATTTTCTGGTGAATGCTGCGCACATAACGATTATTTTCTGGTGAATGCTGCGCACATAATGATTATTATCTGGTGAATGCTGCGCACATAACGATTATTTTCCTTCAGACTGGCATCTTGCTACTAATTGCCCTATTTCCTCTGGGTGCTGCGTATGTTTGCAAATTGAACGTGGCACCCATGCTGCTGGAAAGCTGAATTGATATAGCCATGCCATGCACAGCTATAGGGATTCGGATATGTGTGGGCTTCGGGTGTTGCGGGGGGGGGGGGGGGGGGCTGTTGTTGACGGGAGGGTGGGCCCACATCCCGATTCCGCATCGGGGCCCAGATGTTTGTAGCTACGCCACTGGCAGCGCGAATAAATAATCAGTAATGGAGCTATATGATAAATGGATATATGAATAAAGTGCTGCTAGTGCCAGTGCAAATGATAGTGGAATGAAAGGAGCAAATGCAGAAAGAGAAGAGCAAGAGGTTAAGCCCTCAAGCCAAGGGGATAACAAGGGAGGGAAAGTGATGGAAGCCCTGTATAACCAAGAGACACCACATGAATAACACCATGTAAAAAGAGACAATCGCTAGGGTTAATAATCCGAACATTTGTATAGCGCTTTTCTCCTGTCGGACTCAAAGCGCTCAAGAGCTGCAGCCACTGGGACGCGCTCAAGAGGCCATCCTGCAGTGTTAGGGAGTCTTGCATTGAACTCCTTACTGAATAGGTACTTGACCTAGCCAGGATTCGAACCCTGGCCTCCCATGTCAAAGGCAGAGCCCTTAACCAGTGTACAGTGAATCAGGCTCTTACCAGCTGAGAGAGAGGGAGAGAATGAGTGTCAACGTATCAAACGCCTTCGCGATTCACCGCAAAGTGGCTTCTTCCAGGCAGCAAAAGGTTATTTTTTGTGAAATTATGATTAATGTGGTGCGGTCCTTGGGATCTACTTTTCCTATTTAATCTTTATACATACACACTGTACCATCTGTCTTCTTTGAGGATGAATTGAAGGTGTTTTTGCAATTCTAAGTATTGGTGCCCAGATTTCTCAATGGTCTCAACACCTGAAGACATATGTTCCCCTCATGCGTCTGACCAACTTGCATTTAGTGGCGCCCCCCTTGAGCATCCTCTTAGTGGCTGCAGCTCTCGAGCACTTTGAGTCCAACAGGAGAAAAGCGCTAAACAAATGTTACGATTATTATTATTATAGCTATGCCTCTAGTAGCACTGTCGGTATAGCCATAGGTGCATCTAGGCTACAGCAGGTATGGCATGTTCCCAGATGCCATACATGCCATATGGCTCCATACTACTACAAGTGCTGATATACCCCCGTAATCAGATGGAAGCAGATCGGGAGAGACCACTGTGTGGTTCTATATCCAACCAAATGTTGAATATAGAACCACAAATGCAGTATTATTATGCATCCGAATCCCTGTAGCCATGCCATGCATGGCTATGGGAATTCAGATGCGTTTTTCAACATTCTGAAAAAGTGCCTCAGTTTTTTCCCCCCACACAAGAATTGGGAAGATGTCCATTGATTTTAATAGGCTGCGATTCAAGATTCAGATATGCGTGTTGGAAATCGCACTGAATCACCCTTAGTGGAAATGAGCATTTAGGGAACCAGTTTAAAGATTGTCTGAAGCGAGAATAAATCTCGCTTCAGACCTCATAAATAGCAGGGGCATGTGTGCCCCTGCTAAACTGCCGCTATCCCGCGGCTTAACGGGGGTCCCTTCACCCCCAAATCGCCTCCGTAAAGCGGGGAAGCGCTTCCGCATTGGGGCAGGGCTAACCGCCTCAGCTCTGCCCCACGCGCGTCTGTCAGACGCGTATCTCCGCCTCTCCCCCACCCCTCTCAGTCTTCCTTCACTGAGAGGGGCGGGGGAGAGGCGGCGATGCGCGTCTGATAGACGCGACTAGAGGCAGGGCTGCAGCCGTTAGCCCTGCCTCCAGGAAGACAAGGTTTACGACCAAGACTACGACCAAGTCTTGGAGGGGTGGGTTTGGGGGTGAAGGTACCCCCGTTTAGCGGCGCGATAGCGGCGGTTTAGCAGGGGCACACATGCCCCTGCTCTAAGTATGAGCTCTGAAGCGAGATTTATTCTCGCTTCAGAGTCTCTTTAAGTGCCGCCTCACACTATGGGTGTTTTGAGATTTGGGATTTTAAAAAGCGTTTTAAAAGCGCTTGGGCAATGACTCTCAATGTGAGTGTTCTCTCTTTCTTTACAATCGCAAACGCGGGTCCTGCACTATTTTCAGAACGTTCGCGCTTCAATGGAAGGTGTAGGTAAAATAGGTAAAAAAAAGTTGATGAGATTCAGTTCCGGGTCAAAGAGTTTACTTCCTGGTTGTCTATTGAAAAAAAAAAGTGCTAATCGCCAAACAAAAGCACTTTGCAAAATTGCAAATTGCTGAAAAAACGCCAGCAAAATCATTTTTAAAAAGCGCTCAGCACTTGCGATTGCACTTGCGATTTATAATGTGCACTAGGCATCAATCCCTAGCATTTCTAAAGGCGCTGTAAATTCGCTTGTGTAATAAAGTCCTATGTGAGTGTTCTTACATGAGCGATGATGTTTTTTTCCAATTAAAAATTAAGGTCCTGCACCATTTCCTGGATGATTGCGCTTCAATTCAAGGTATAAGAAAAATCACAAATCTTTTTAAGGCTCCCTGCACACTGCAAATGCGTTTTGAGATTCCGATTCCGTTTCCGATTTGCAATTCCAATTTTCCCTGAATACAATAAACTGAAAAACGGAGGAAAAAATGCAGCATGCAGTAACGATTAAAAATTGGAATTAGAATCGGATGTAAAAACCGATAAAAAATTGGAATCACATGCAGTGTGCAGGGAGCCTAAAAGCGCTTTGATCAGCGATTTTGTGAACGCTTTTAAAGCAAATCTGCTTTACAAGACATTTAGTTCCAGGTCAGCGTGCATTTCCTCTTTGTCCGCACACACAAAATCGCAAAGCGAAAATGCGTACAAAATCACTTGAAAAAAATTGCTCACAAAAGCACTTAGTGCTTGCAGTTACGCTTGTGGTTTGTAGTATGAACTAGGCCTAAGTGCTTGCCCTAAGTGCAGAGATGGATTAAGATATAATGGGGCCCTAGGCAGGGTAGTAGATCTGAAGCCCCCTTGTGGTATTTTTGGTAAGTTGATGTGAAGAGAGGTCAGAGAAGGTGGCTGGGGGCCCCTTGACACACACTAGGCCCCAGGCAGCATAGGTTGCCCGGTGGATGATCCCTCTCTGCCTAGGTGCCACTTTTTCATTTTTTCTTAAAGGACCTCTTTCGCAAAAGTCTTAAAATTTAAAATATATGTAAACATATACAAATGTGAAGTACACTTCTTCCAGAGTAAAATGAGCCATAAATTACTTGTCTCCTATGTTGCTGTCACCAGGTTTTGGGCTAGTCCATCTCTCAATAGGGGATTCTCAACATGACCTTATTCTTTATAAAGACATTCCCTGAAAAGATTTATACAAAGATGATGGCCAGCCTGCCTGCTCACCGTACACTTTTTTGGGCCGTTGGATGGAGAAACTGCCATTTACTGAGTGCTTTTGAAAATTATTATTATTTTTTATTTATATAGCGCCAACATCTTCCGTAGCGCTGTACATAGTACAAACAAATAATGGGGAACAAATATACATAAGAAATACAAGACACTGTACAGTCATGACAGTGAATAGAATAAATAGAGATACATACATAGTTGATGTGTAGTTGGTACATGTACATATGTTAAAATTACAGCAGTATGAGAAACACTAGGAGGAGGTCCCTGCCCTTGCGAGCTTACAATCTAGAGGGTAGTGGGGAGGAAACAAAAGGAAAGGAAACACAAGGATTAGTGGGTGAGCCAGTGTGCCTTCAGTGCTGCCTATAGCAAATTATAGGCTTGTCTGAAGAGGTGTGTTTTCAGAGTACCTTTAAAGGTTTCCAGACTCGTGGCATGATGAACCGGCTGAGGAAGAGAGTTCCAAAGGAAAGGGATAGCCCGTGAGAAGTCTTGGATGTGAGAGTGAGAGGAGGTGACTAGGCTGGAGGACAAAAGGGTCTCCTGTGAGGAACAGAGGGTCCAGGCAGGGAGGTATCTGGAGATTAAAATAGAGTAATAGCAACATAGGAGAAAAGTAATTTATGGTTCATGTTACTCTGTAAGAAGCACACTTCTTATTTGTATATGTTTACATATATTTTAAATTTTAAGATTTTCACGACAGATGTCCTTTAAATACTCCACTTGTGCCTAGGCAGCGTAAGGAAAATATTCCTGCCTTGACTTGCTCTTCAAGCTGTCTTTGTGTACATCTATGAATGCATGTATATCAGTTTAGCTGTACACAACTAATAATGTTCCTTTGTGTCTGTACTGAATGCTAGCGGACGTTTTACGTGGCTTCCACATCTGACCTGAAATACACGTTATTCCTAAGAAACCCACAATAAAAGCCTTCTTTTCAAAACACTCTTACTTTTTAGCCTCCACATTGTTTTTGCAACTTGTCATTAAATATTTACACTAAACACTGAATACCTTTCCCCACATATTTTTTTAATTAGATTTCACAAAAGGGTACATTTATATTAAATAAATCATAATATTTCAACCAGTAAAATATTGAAGTCCAACACGCAACCTGGGAAAGGGAGTCATCTGACATACCACAGCGCCATCTAGCAGGCAAACTGGAAATGACACCTTGCTCCTGCCAAGCAGAATTTGGTCCCTTCTTCCTTGTTTAGCAAATATATCCTCCATCTGGTTTCGAAAATACAATACAATGTAAAAATAATTTGCATAATAGGCAAACGCAAGCAGGAAAAAGTGACAGCAAAGTTAATTGCTCAACTGGAACAATGAACTATTTGGCTGCAACAATTCAGTTTTGTTTGTTTTTTGTTTTTTTTTATTTGGGATGGACACCAACTTCCTAAAGTGATCTCAGTGGTTTAGTTCCCTGTATTTATTTTTTTTAATAAGTATCCAGAAATGAAAAGAACATTGTTAACCTGTGAATTGTGTAAAGAGAACGAGTTAAAAATCGCCATTTATAATAACAGCCAAGACCCATATGCAATTCACTTTTTCTTCTGAGTTTTCATTAAGGTCATATTTTCACAACTATCAGTAAAATGCCTTTTAACCATTTACCGCCATCCTAACGTATTAAAACGTCATGCTTACCGCTATTAACAGCAACATGACGTTTTAATACGTCGCGCATTCCCGCCGCTGCTACCGCCGTGTGTCCGCCGCTACCGCCGCCATTACCGTCGGGATCCCGTGCTGGGCGATTGGGGAAGAGGACTGAACAGTCCTCTACCCAATCGCAGTGCCTGGAGTGAATGGACGTGACCGCGAACAGCGGCTACGTCCATTCACATAAACAGGAAATGTAACAGTTTAATAAAGTGTGTAAAAAAAAAAAAAAAAGTGAACACGTCCTATGAGTGTTCACCAGCGCCATCTTGTGGCCAAAAAGTATATTACACCTACAAAACACACACATTTTCAAGTATATACACATCATTAATAAAATTACACTTCCAACCCTCCCCCCCAAAAAAAACACTTGTAAAAAAAAAAAATCAGCTTAAAAAAATAAATAAATAGTTGCCTTAGGGACTCAGCTTTTTTTATTCTATATTTTATGGGGGAAAATTAATTTTAATTTATTACATAGGGGCTTGTAATTATGGCCAGAACAAACAGAAAAATAACCACTTATATTTCAAAATAATATACTGTCGCCATACATTGTGGTAGGGACATAATCTAAACGGTTTAATTATCGGGACCACTGGGCAAATAAAACGTGTTTGTTTTATCCACAGGAGAATGTTTAATTTTAAAACTATAAAGGCTGAACACTGAGAAATAATGATTTTTTTTCTTTTTTTTTCTGTTTTTCTCATTAAAATGCATTTAGAATAAAAAAATTCTTAGCAAAATGTACTATCCACAGAAAGCCTAATTGGTGGCGAAAAAAACGAGGTATAGATCATTTTCTTGTGATAAGTAGTAATAAAGTTATTAGGGAATAAAAGGGAGGAGCGCTGACAACTGAAAATTGCTCTGGTCCGTTAGGATAAAAACCCTTGGGGGTGAACTGGTTAAACCACCAACAAGCAAGAAAATAATCAAAATAATTTTGATAGTAATTTTCACTGACTTTTTACATTTGTAAATTGTTTAAAAGTTACTTCAAAGAGAATATGAAAATTATCTCATAGGAGATAACTCAGGAGAAAAAGTGAATTGCATACTGGTCCCCTATTCAATTCACTTTTTCATTCCTAAATTTTCTCCTAGTTGAAAAAAGGAACTGCAGTGAAAATAACGTAATGAAAAAAAGTGCTTAATTTTTATCATAATTATTGATACATAACTAAAAACACAAACTTGTGAGATAGAAAGTAAGAGGGGTATGACCCAATTGAGCACAAATGATTGTTCAACATAGAGAAAATACAAAACTTTATAAATCATCCAATGAGATATTAAAACAGATCAATAAAATCACATGCCAGCCCATGGACTCCTCCCCACTCCCCCCGGAACCCCTCAATATAACCCCTTCTGAGGGCGCACCCGCAAATATATCAATGTGCAAAACACAGCATCATATATGTTGAATATAACATGAACATTAAGCTGTGCAGCCTAAAATAATAAAAAAAAAAGTCAGAAAAAGCATGCTTAAAGTGACAGGCATAGGTAGGAGGGAGGTTAGTGTGAGGTGTAGGTAGGGAGCAGGTTAGTGTTAGGTGTAGGTGGGGGGAGGTTAGTGTTAGGTGTAGATGGGGGAGGTTAGTGTTCGGTGTAGGTAGGGGGGAGGTTAATGTTGGGTGTAGGTAGGGAGCAGGTTAGTGTTATGTGTTGGTGGGGGGCAGGTTAGTGTTAGGTGTAGATATAGGGCAGGTTAGTGTTAGGTGTTAGCTAGGGGGCAGGTTAGGGATAGGTGTAGGTAGGGGGGAGGTTAGTGTTAGGTGTAGGTAGGGAGCAGATTAGTGTTATATGTAGGTAGGGGAGAGGTTAGTGTTAGGTGTTGGTGGGGGGCAGGTTAGTGTTAGGTGTACATATAGGGCAGCCAGGTTAGTGTTAGGATGGGGCAGATTAGGGATAGGTGTAGGTAGGGGGCAGGTTAGTGTTAGGTGTAGGTAGGGAGCAGTTTAGTGTTAGATATAGGTTATTGGAAGGCGATATAGAATATCAGTACCATTACTGATATTCTACTATCAGCAGTGACTCATGCTCATGTTAACATGCATTTTTTTTTAAATGCATGCAGTAAAATGGTTGTGTGGAACATGGAAAATTTAAGAGGAAGCCACAATTCAATAGTAGAATATTGATAAAATTACTGGTATTCTACTATAATGGATAATAGAAGATATTACTGATATTCTATTAGGGTTATTTTGTGCCCATTTTTACTCTGAACGCTTTTAAGTATAAGCAACTCAGGTATGCCCATGTACCATTTTCACTGTAGGAGCCATGTGGAATGTGTGTATCTGTCTATGATCATAAAACCTTCATTTGAAATATAGAGTTTATTCAAATCCTGGAAATGTATAGACTTGACACAAGACAACGGTTTTGAGTTTTGCTTTGTTTTCTTAACAATAGTGATATTTAACCTCCTAATGACCTCATCACGCCGATTGGCGTGAATGCGGTGGCTCCCCCAAGTTTTGTAGGAGATCGCATGCGCCGATGCGCGCAAATCTCCGCTCCGTCATCAATCTCCCAGCGGCGATCACCACTAGGAGACTGTGAAACCACCATCTATTTACAATGTACAGCGCTGCAATCTACGGAACGTCACCCTCCCCTACAGAGCAACAGGAGCGATCGGCTGTCATAGGCTAATGCGGTGATTGGCTGGCGGGGGAGGGAGGGTAGGCTTGTAAAACAAAAAAAAACCTAAATTTATAAAAAACAAGTAATAAACATCCTGGGATCGATCAGAGCCCACCAACAGAAAGCTCTGTTGGTGGGCAGAAAAGGGGGGGGGGAAATCACTTGAGTGCACAGTTGTACAGCCCTGCAGCGAGCCCTTAAAGCTGTAGTGGTCTAAATTGTAAAAAAAAAAAATAGCCTGGTCACTAGGGGGCTGTATGAAGAGGTTAATTGAAGTGTTTTGCTTTACAACTTTTGCTCAGAGCCAGTCTGGAAACCCTTTAAAAGACTGTCTATGGTACTTCCTAAAGAGGAATTTTTATCCAGGATTAAACTTCATCCCAATCAGTAGCTGATTCCCCTTTTCTCACAAGAAATCTTTAAATTTTCTACAATAGTGCATCAGGGACATCTTTGTGGCTAATATTGTGGTGAAACCCCTCCCACAGTGTGATGTCCGGGCCATAGCCATGACACTTTCCTGCTTGGGAACCTTGTGGCATTATGGGAAATAACAACTGTTGCCAAATACCCAGCTTTGGATTTACCAGTTACATACCAATTAACTTAGGGTAAGTTAAAAAAATCAAGGAAGAAGCATACTTCTTTGATTGGCTTGTCACATTTCGACTTCACAAACAGCAATATTTGCATACATTCAGCAGTGATGGGAGACATCTCAAACTCACTCCAACCTGAATTATCGCAAATTCTTTCTGTTTTAAGAAAGCAAACTTTTGTTTTACAAACAGCAAAAGTGGGACATAATATCGCGATCATGATTTACCAGTGAAGAACAAATAGGTCCCCGGATCAGGATCATCTTCTTCTCCTTGAATTCTCAAGGCAAAAATGATCCTGCATTCTGTGTATAAATCTCTGTACGTTTACAGATAAAACCACATATGTAGATCGGACATGTGGTAAACAAGACATTGGGACTCTGGATAAATGAAGACTGTTTACATTAGTTCCTTGCCATTCATGTTTATGAAGTTTACTGTCAAGTGAAATGTAAGGTGTGGACCAGAAGGGTTGAGAAGGTGTAAAGTTGAACAGAGACAAAGGAAAAAGAGCGTGGTATAGAATAAAACTCGTAAATAACTTTCTAAGCACTACAAATGAAGCTGATTTTTTTTAACAGCAAACGGTAAAATTCTCTAAGATTCTCGACCTTAATGAAAGTGGTATTACATAACCAAATAAAAGGCAGACAGCCCTAGTAGAGGTGACCAAAAGGCCACAGGCAATTTATTATATAAACAAGTCCATTAGTACAAGTTTGACTTGCTATAAAACTTTGAATCGAAATTATCTGTGCAAATGTCACAGCAGAGCTTGTCTGGATCCACAGGAGGAAGCTGCCCAGCGTGTGTTACTCCTTCCGACAGGAAAACATTGGCCTCAATTCTGGTAGCTATGTGCGGTAGAGATGTCGCGAACCTCCGATTTTCGGTTCGCGGAAGGTTCGGTTCGCGGAAAAGTTCGCAAACCGCAATAGACTTCAATGGGGATGCGAACTTTGAAAAATAGAAAAAATTATGCTGGCCACAGAAGTGATGGAAAAGATGTTTCAAGGGGTCTGACACCTGGAGGGGGGCATGGCGGAGTGGGATACATGCCAAAAGTCCCGGGGAAAAATCTGGATGTGACGCAAAGCAGCGTTTTAAGTGCAGAAATCACACTGAATGCTAAATTGCAGGCCTAAAGTGCTTTAAAACATCTTGCATGTGTATACATCAATCAGGGAGTGTAATTAGAGTACTGCTGCTTCACACTGACACACCAAACTCACTGTGTAATGCACCGCAAACAGCTGTAGTGACTGCCGTGCCGGACTGGTGCGCACCGTGGCGAGAGTGTAGGCCGTGGCAGTTTTCAAGCCCATATGGTCGCCGGGCTGTGGTAGCTCAATGATAGAACAACAGTGACTGGCCAGCTGATCAAATTTGGTCTGTCCACAATGAAGCAACGACCTTATTATCTTCTTGTATGTAGGTAGGCATAGGTAGGAGTCCCAGTATAGGTAGGTAGGCATAGGTAGGTGCCTCAGTAGTTAGCTAGGCATAGGTAGGAGACCCAGTATAGGTAGGTAGGCATAGGTAGGTGTCCCAGTAGTTAGCTAGGCATAGGTAGGAGTCCCAATATAGGTAGGTAGGCATAGATAGGAGTCCCAGTATAGGTAGGTAGACATAGGTAGGTGTCCCAGTAGTTAGCTAGGCATAGGTAGGAGTCCCAGTATAGGTAGGTAGGCATAGGTAGGAGTCCCAGTATAGGTAGGTAGGCATAGGTAGGTCCCCTAGTATAGGTAGGTAGGTAGGTGTCCCCGTATAGGTAAATAGGTGCCCCAGTAGTTAGGTAGGCATAGGTAGGTGACCCAGTATAGATAGTTAGGCAGGGGCTGGCTGGCACAGTAATAACAATTACCAAGGTCCAGCTGCAACAGATAGGGCTGTATAATGTCAGTGTCAATGAGCAACACACACACAAAAAAAAACCACATCTGGAAAACATTAGCTCTCAAATGAGCTGTTGAGGGGTGCTATTTTAGCAACAACAATCAGCCAGGAGCAAGCCAAGAGCCTAACTAATCTTTCCCTAGGAGAGAAAATCTGCAGCAGCTCTCCCTAGTCTGTCTATTTGCAGCAGGCACATGAGTGAGGCTAATGGCTGCCGGAGCCTGCCTTATATAAGGGGGGGGGGGGGCTCCAGGGCTTAGTGTAGCCTGAATGGCTACAATGTGTCTGCTGACTGTGATGCAGAGGGTCAAAGTTGACCCTCATAGTGCATTATGGGGCGAATCGAACTTCCGCAAAAGTTCGCTTGGTCCAGGCGAACGCGAACCACCAAAGGTCGCCTGGAGCCGTTCGCTGGCGAACCGTTTGGCCCATCTCTAATGTGCGGTAATTTTTTTTACATTTTTTTTTTTGTCGTTAAAACACCTCATGAAGTATTTTTTTTTTTTTTTTTTTTAGCAATTCTGAAAAATGCGGTAAAACATGCGGTTAAGCGTGCGCTATATGTGGAAAGTGCAGTAAAACATGCTGTATTTCAGTGGTTAGCATGCTGTGAATAATAACAGTCTTTAATTGTCTTCCATCAGTTAGGATAGCCTTTGGAAGGTGTTTTTTATGTAGGGGGTGGGGGTGGAAAGGTGTATTTGATTATGTAGCAACATATGGGAAGTATATTTATAGGCATTCCCTATTTAAAAAAAAAAAAAAAAACAGTAAATATTTGAAGTTTTATTTCTAGTATTCTTTTCTATTACACAGCCTGAATAGGAACTTCAATAAAACAGCAATAGCAACTCCACTAAAAACTGCAAAATGCATACAAATTGACTTGACCACCAGGTACAGGCAGGTCTTCAATTGATCGGTAAATGATGTGCTAAGTGCTAACATGCCCCCTAATTTCCATTAGAATATCAATTTTCAGTAGAATTAAAGGGACTCCGAGCTCATTTTAAAAATGAAAATTGTACTCACCCGGGGCTTTCTCCAGCCCAGTGCTGGTCGGGAGGTCCCACGACGGCGTCCTGGCTCCTCTCCACGACGGCGTCTTGGCAGTACGGCGCATGCGCGTTTTAATCGCGCATGCACAGAACTTTCACGCCGGCCGCCATGATGACGCAAGGCGCCCGGCGTGTGACGTCAGCCACGTCATACGCGGAAGAAGAAGCCCGACACTCAGCCGAGTGTTGCCCGGGCTGCCGCCGGTCAGCCATACCGGAGCGGGGACTAGGAAGGAGCCAGGACGCCGTCGTGGGACCTCCCGACCAGCACTGGGCTGGAGAAAGCCCCAGGTGAGTACAATTTTCATTTTTAAGATGAGCTCGGAGTCCCTTTAATGCAAATTACTGCATGAAATTACCACATTATGTACAGCATGCGGTAATTCATGGCTAAAATTGACCAGAATTGCTAAATGTCATTACTGCATGTAAATTACCATAATTTTCTTGAAAACCCTACCAAAATTGAGGCCATTGAGCCCAACATCTAGGGTAGTGCCTAATGGGGACACTCACAGATGGAGAGGACATTGCTCAACCTCTCAAAGTGATTACATTTATGTTCCTCCATTTTATTTTTTGTGACTTTCTACCTGTATATTTTGCATTGTAAAAGCCCAGTTTCACAAATAACTAGTTGTTTTAGCTTTGGATAGTGCAGAAATTGGTTGGATCCTCCTTGTGGGGGAGGGTGTTATCTGTTATGCCCCCTTCTGGGTGAGATTCTTTTACTTCCTGTCCTTACAGGAAGCAAGTGTAAATCTCTCCAACAGACAGTGACAACTCTTTTTTTTTGCAGATTGTAATAGATTTAAAATTCTGTAAAACTTGTATAACGATGTTTTTTTTGTTTGTTTTTATAAAAAAAGGACATTAAGGGTCCAGGTCACTCTGGTTCTGCTTTGTTAGGTTCAGGGCTTTAGCCATATATAGTCAAAGCTCTCATCTTCTAGGTGGAGGATTTTTCAGTGCCAGGTGCATGCATTCTGCTCCAAGGTTAAACTATGTGCAGCCAATGCCTGTTGCTTTCAGTGGAGCAGGTATGTCCAAATCACAAGCATAAAATGTTTTTAATCAATTTTATGCACCTGCACCCAAGCTCCAAACATAACTTCAGGTGGGTCCATCATATAGTACTAAACCTACTTAGGAGTCCTTGAATCACTAGTAAAAATGCTGATACATTTTGCATCTTGAGTTTACCTTTATAAAATGTCCTGGCATGGCAGCTAAGCAGCTAGCACTGTTGCCTTGTGTACTAGAGTCCCAGATTTCAATCTGGGAGCGCTGTAACAACAGCACCAGAGATTTGGGTTGCAGCAGGCACCACCATACGCCATAATAGGAATTACAGCTATACAGTGAGTAATTTGAGCGCCGTCAAAAGACAGATCACAAATGACCATAAAAACACTGTCAATTGGCCACCAGAAATAGCTGGAAGCCGAATTACATTTTTCCCAACTATCCACAGCTACCTGGAAGGGAATAGTAATTAGTGCCGCTGGGATTTTTGCAGGAGCAGGGTTAGCTGTTTTTCTGCTTTACCCTGTGCCCAAATCTCCCAGCAGCTTAATTATATATACACTCTTATATATACACTATCTGAAGAAGTTTGAATGGGTTTCCTCCAGGTATCCTGGTTTCCTACGCATTCCAAAGACTAAGGCTATGCTCACAGTGGGGTGCTGTAGTGCAGCTTTGTAACTTTGCTTTCCGCAATGCAACAATACCCCAGCATAGCTAGAGCATTGCAGTATAATGGCTGATAGGGACTATCGTTCGACTGGTGTGGGTTAAAATCTTGTTCTTTGTTGAGAGGATGGAGTCCAATTTTTGTACTTTCTGTTTTGGGCACTGGAGAACCTTTATCTAGCTCTGCTAAGAAAATGTTAACGCATAAATTAACCACTTAAGCCTATCTGGACGAGTATTTTTGTCCAGATAGGTGGAGCTAAAGGCAAACTGGATGAGAATTCTCTTTCAGTTTGCAAACAGCGGTACCGCCGGGGTGCGTGGTCTGCGGCCCGTGCACCCCAGTGGTTTTCTGTTTCGGGGAAGAGAAAGAAGATCGCAATGCCTGTGAGGAATGGACATGACCCCGATCAAAGGTCATGTCCACTCATAAGAATGTTACTTTTTTTAAAGGAATACTGTAGGTGGGTCGGGGGGAAATGAGTTGAACTTACCCGGGGCTTCTAACGGTCCCCCGCAGACATCCTGTGCCCACGCAGCCACTCACCGATGCTCTGGCCCCGCCTCTGGTTCACTTCTAGAATTTCAGACTTTAAAGTCTGAAAACCACTGTGCCTGCATTGCTGTGTCCTTGTCCCCGCTTATGTCACATGGAGCGTACTGCGCAGACACAGACCATACTAGGCCTGCATAGTATGCTCCTGGTGACATCAGCGGGATCGAGGACATGGCAACGCAGGCGCAGTGGTTTTCAGACTTTAAAGTCTGAAATTCCAGAAGTGAACGGGAGGCGGGGAGTGGCTGCGTGGGCACAGGATGTCTGTGGGGGACCATTAGAAGCCCCGGGTAAGTTCAACTCATTTTCCCCCGACCCCCATACAGTATCCCTTTAACTTCATTAACGTTCAAACACTGTAAAACACTGTTTATTGCCATCTAGTGGCAAAAAGTGAAATTACCCTGCACAGATTTTTTATAAAAAAAATAAATAAATAAAATAAAAAGAACAGTGATATACATATTAAAAAATATAAGTCCCTAAGGCAACTATTTACGGATTTGTTTGTTTGTTATTTTTTTTGTTTTTTATTATTTTAAATTGTTTGCTTGTTAACTGGGGGAGGGGGATTTGGAAGTGATTTGATTATATTAATGTTAATAGATAATGGCTTACAATTGATGGGACACGAAAAAAGAAAACTGAAAAAATGCACCTTTATTTCCAAATAATATATTGTTGCCATACATTGTACTAGGAACATAATTTAAATGCTGTGATAGCCAGGACTAATGGGCAAATACAATGTGCGGGTTTTATTTATAGTAGAATTGCTTATTTTAAAATTATAGTGGGTAGAATTGGAGAAATAGTGTATTTTTCTTTTTTTGTGTGTGTATTTGCTTTAAAAATGCATAGAAAATAAAGTAATTACTGAAAACAAGTATCACTCACAAAAAAACTTAATTTGTGGCAAAAAAAAAAAAAATTATAGATCATTTACGGGTGATGAGTAGTAATCAAGTTATTGGCGAATGAATGGGAGGAGCACTGACTGGGGTAAATTGCTTCTGTCCTGAAGGTGAAAAACCCTGCGGGCTAAGCTGGTTAATGTATGCATTGTCAATGTACATTTGTTGCTGTTGGGTGTCCCAGTTATGACCCTGAGGCCCCTTTCACAATGGCGTGTTTTCATTGTGTTGTGTTACCCATTTTTAACGCAGGGTGATGCTAAAGCAATGAAAGTCTATGGAACATCTCATATCAGATGCGGTGTAATACGATGCACAAAAAGCTTCTGATCTGGCACTAGGTAAACAGCGCATTACAGGCCAGCCTCTGCGGGGACACACGTTGAGCGGAAGTCGTGTAAGTCAATGGTGCCGCAGATATTTTAAACTGTTTGGTGCAATATGTATTTACGCCACAGGAAGTGAGCAGTAGAAGAGCCTCACTTAGTGCGTGTTTTGCTGCCAAATATTACATGAATGCTCATTAATGCAGGTATCTACATAGCTTACTTTTTTGTGGTGCGATGCAATAATCTAATTGCACCGCAATGAAAACGCTGGTTGCAGATGTGAAACCAGCCTTAGTGTTTTCCAGAACAGAGTGTATAGCATTAAAGGAACACTACCAATACCCAAGTATTCTAAAATGACAATGTACAAAGTAGCTGTGTAAACATTTTCCTACTTTTTATGTTAAATATCAGAGGCAAAAGCTTCAATTAATTGTGTATAGGTTGTAGCTGTATTTGGAAGAATTCATTAGCAAAGGTGAGTCTTTGCTTTGTGAGGTATGTGACACAGGCAGTGTTGTTCCTGCATGTCAGACTACAGAGTTATGAAAAGCTGTGGTGTCAGGTTTCACACACAATTCCAAATGTTTATGCTGCACTTAAACAAGATACATTTCCTCCATGCAGACAGCTCAGTCAGAGACACAAGCAGATGCAGGGTTAACAGATGTAGCATGAGGGAATCCCCCCTCCCCACATGGTTCACTGGTTAGTCCAATTTGGCCAGACTTGCCAAAATAAGTGAAAGGAATTTGATACAGTAAACAAAAGAGATACGCTTGTGAAATGTATACATCATTATTTAGGATGACTTCAGGAACTCTCTCAATCCCAGGTTAAAAAAACATGTGAATCGATAGTGTTCCTTAAGGCAGGGGTCCCCAACCACCGGTCCGCGGCCCAATACCAGGCCGCAGGACAGGTTGAGTCGGGCCGCGGTCCCCTGCCTCACTGCTGTGCAGCTGCGGCTATGACTCACCAGTAATGCGGCTGTAACTTTGTTGTGTAGCGATCGCGCTACACGGAAGCAGAGGGTAGACAGAGGGTGGTCCCTGAGCCAAAACATGTATCTCCTCTTCTGTCCCTCTCATCAATCACTGAGGCTCTGGCGGCGCAATGAAAGAGAAAGGCAGCCAATAGAGCACGCCCACACATCCCCGGCCAAATCAAACAGCCTGCACGAGTGAGACAGCTTAGCGCTGGAGCAGTACAGTCACGAATGCCGGACATTCCTCAGTCTTGACTCCCCTTCAGCAGCCAGCCAGGTAACATTACCATGCTTCGTTAGACGCCGGGAATAGAAGGGGAAACGAGCTGCAATGCTTGAGTTGGGGAGACACACAGTCAGGCAGTAGGAAAGGGGATTTGTCAGTCAGATCACTTTTTCACCTACGGTTCAGAAGCACACAGATCAGACAAACAGCACACGCTGCCTCAGTGACAGCCTATCACTCGGCATGCACGCATCTGCTCTGGTTTCTTTTGAAACATAGGTGAAAAAGTGCAGATCCCTGACTGACAAATCCCCTCTCCTATTCCTGTGTCTCCCCCCAGCTGGCAGCAGGATTTGGCAAGCATCGCTGCTTATCTCATCTATAAGCTGTGGTCTGTGTCTTCCCACCCCACTCCCCTGTACTGCCACTGACCTAACTGTTTATGTACTGTCGCCTCCAGTTACAGCTCAGTGCTCCCACTTATACAATAACAGAAGCACATTGCTTGAAGCCTTGACCTGAGCACCATATATTTTAGAATCAGAGAGATTTCATACTTACCTCCAGCAACATAACCACCACTGCATCCCTCTTTGTCCTCCCGGGTGGCTCTGTTCGGCCACAATCAACCCTGGTAATCTAGCTCGGTTACGCCAGTTGGGCTTTTCTGTGCATGCGTAGCTGTGTGGAGGAAGCCCCAGGTAAGTATAAAATCTGATTCCTGCTCTCGGGTACACACTAGCAACTGATGTCACCTGTTGGGGATCAGGACTTAATCTCCTTGGGCGATTTCTCTGGGTCGGGCTGCACAGATTGCATGTCAGCTGAGTAGCTGATGACGCGCTGTGTTGCTATGCAGGAAGGCGATGAAGGGTCATTCAGCAGTGCGCTTTATTTCTCCCCATTCTGGTCTGCCGGGCCTTGGGAAAAATGTTTTACATCAAAGCGGTCCCGGGTCCAAAAAGGTTGGGGACCACTGCCTTAAGGGACCCCACAAGTCTATAGGTTTAATTATTTGTTTTTCACATGTTGACCTTAAGCAATAAAATAGCCCCTTGCTACTGCTGTACATAATTCTCCCTCCTCCCCCTTTTATTTTTGAAATAGCAACATGTTCCCCAGACATTTGTTGGGCCACTCATAAGCCCTCCCCTACTGGCATAAGCCGTGCTCCCAAATCCGGGGCATTTTGACCCGTTCAGCTGAACTGCCTGTGAATTGAACAAACACATATTCCAGCAACGCTAGTCATCACATCCTATCTACTTCTCACTTTATCTGTGTAATACCTTTTTCGATGCCAAGCAAGCAAAAAATTATCAAAAACAAGGTGAGAAAGGAAATGTCACATTTTATTTCATTTGGCACAACTCATTTTGAACTCTTTATTGCTTGCTATGCTCTCGGATGAAAAAAGGGTATTGTACAAACAAATAAGTGAAAACACATGAGAAATGTTTTAGAATTTTCACAGATTTGATATATGCTGTACTTATTTTTCTCTATATATCTGACTTTAATTTAGCAATTTTGCTGAGAGAGACTTAAACTCATGACGTCCTCTCTGCTTTAAAAGATTAGTGACAGCATGATAACCTTTACGGGAAAAAAAATCTTCATTAAAATGTATCTAAATCACCCTCCCCCCCCCCAAAAAAAAAGTTTTACCTGGTTTCACTTCTGCAGAAGGCACTGAAAGGGTAAGCTTCAGTGTTTACTATATGGAGAACTGCCTTGGCAAAGTTGTCCTGCAGTCTATTCATGGTTTCTGATAAGGACTACTTTAACAGGTTGATCTACCTAAACAAACCTAAAATAGTGAATTTCGTCAGCAACAATGTGTAATAAAGACTTTTCACTGTGTGCTGTGCAAGAGTTTGGGTCCAAATTAATTTATTAAATAAAAATTAAGTCACAAAAAAACTTTTTAAGAATAACACTACAAACATTATGGGCTTGATCCTGTTCACTTTTTTTCTTAAAGTGGACCCAAATTAAAAATACAAGATTTCAGAAATAAAATTTATTTTCTAAATTATAATAATAAATAGCAGCCTTTTTTCAGCTGCATGATGACAAATATAAAATATTTTACATTTATTGGAGGAACCCCTCCCTTCCTTTCAAATTGCCGGGATTTTTCCGGCAAACTGGTGGAGTAGATGGTATCCGGCAATGGAGGAATTGCTAATGGCTGCCCCCAGTATAACCCTAGCTATGAAAAGAGAAGGGTCAAAAGCATGCACTGAAATGATCATAGGTTTGTAGGAGTGTTTATTTATCTTTGTATGAGTCAGAGTAGTGCAACTAAATATTTTTAATTAAAAAAATGTTTGGTTTGGGTCCGCTTTAAAGCACAACTGTAAATTTGACAAAAACAAACTGTTTCACTTACCTGGAGCTTCCCCAAGGCCCCAGCAGCTATCCTGTCCCACACCGGTTTTGCACGATCCTACGTTCTGCCGCCGACAGCTCGTAATGTTACAATCAACTTGGAAGTCGACGGCAACCGTGCCTGCGCGCCCCTGGCTATGCAGTAGCGTCCTGCACCATTAGCGCTAATGGCGCAGGATGCTATTGCGGGCTGGAACACAAAGAAAGCTTTGCGTAGCCCAGGGCGCGCAGTTGCCGTCGACTTCCAAGTTGACGGTAACAATACGAGATAGTGGCGGCAGAATGGAGGATCGTGCAGGACCGGCACAAGACAGGACGGCTGCTGGGGGCTTGGGGAAGCCCCCGGTAAGTGAAACAGTTTGTGTTTGGCCAATTTACAGTTCTGCTTTATGTTTTCTCTTAGGTGATATTTCATATCTTATCAATAAATGCCTTCTAAGCCATCAGCAAGCAAGAAAATATTTAGAATAATTTTGGCAGCACTTTTGACCTACTTTTTTGATACTTTTTCAATTACAGAGTGCTGAAAAGCTATTTCGAACAGAAGATGAAAATTATCTCCTAGGAGAAAATTTAGGAGAAAAGGTAAATTATATTGGGCCTATTTATCTAAAACAGCCTTGTGATTTAGAATTGCGTCTCCAAACTTTAGTGTAACCTTTTACTAATAACTGTATTAGACAAGAACCACCTATTGTGGGTAACATCATCTCAGATAGCACATGATGCGTTTTTATTTGATATTTGATTATACAAACAAACAAATTACTTTTTTTTTATCTCAAAGCTTACTAAAAAGTTAAAGTACTCCCTGAGCCCATCTTAAACTTTATTTTGCATACTTCATAAATTAAATTTATTTTATTTTACAATATTGCTTTACAAAATAGTTTAGTAAATGTCTGCCCCTCGTAAAATTGTTCTTCACCCCAATTTACATTTCTAAATTTATCAACAAATTGCCGCATCTTTACTGTTTGCAAGGTGTATCCCGTTACAACATACATGTCAAACTCAGGTCCGTAAGACAAATTTGGCCCTCGGAGCTAAATAAATTTGGCCCTCAAGCGGTTTCGCCACTTTGCATTATGTATGGCCCACTCTAGACCATCAGGTAAGCTATATTGGAGGCAAAGCCTTAGAACACCGGGAGCCATATGCAATTCACTTTTCCTCCTAAGTTTTCTCCAAGTTGATATTTTCACACCTTGACAATACAATGCCTTTTAAGCCACCAGCAAGCAAGAAAATACTCAGGATACTGTTGGCAGTAGTTTTTCACATACTTTATAGTACTTTTTCAATTGCAGAGTGCTAAAAAGTTGTTTTAAACAGAAGATGAAAAATTATCTCCTAGGAGAAAACTTAGGAGAAAAATTCAATTGCATATGGCCCCAGGAAAGCAATATGGGGAGGTAGGGGGAAAGCACTAAACATTAGGGAACTGTATAGGGGAGGGTGGGGGTCTCTAGACACCAGGGAACTGTATAGGGGAGAAAGGACCACTAGACACCAGAGAACTTTATAAGGGCGGAAGGTGGCCAGTAGACATTGAGGTTGGCCTGTAACTAGGTCCTAATGTACAATTTCGGCCTGCAACTAGGTCCCAGTGTACAATGTCGGCCCACTATGTATTTGAGTTTTACACCCCTGCTTTAGAATGTTCATTGTGACGTGAGCAGAAACAAGGCCTGGTTTCCCAGAGTGCTCTGGGGCAGAAGTCTGCATGATATCACTGCTTAGTCTAAACATCACTAGGGTATTAGTATGTAACCCCGTCTGGGGTTACATACCAATATACAGCAAAATATAGATATAGGAAGTGTTTATGATGCTCAAACCAGAATAATTAATGTAAAAATTGATTCCCTGAATAATTTACTGAATTCAACTATATAGCTTTATGATTCCTTGTTGAGTATTCCTTGGGATATGTGTACCATGTGTTGAGAAAGTAGGATTTGGAACATATTTTACCTGACACCCTGTAAACAAATTTTCCTGTAAGGTTATGTAATATTGCTTTTTAGGACCCACATTGAGAAACTATGAGAAGGCTTTGAGTGTTGGACAGCAACTTAAAACCCACCCTGCCCAAATTATTATGTGGCTAGATCAGGATTGTTAAATGACAACTATCAAACAAAGTTCACTAAAATTGTAAATGCCACATATATTTCCAGTAATTACTAGCAAATAGCAATACAAAGGCTTTTTTTAATCTTTTCATGTTTTATATGAAGAAAATGACATTTACAGAGAACAGTTCTCACTGTAGGCATTACTATGGAGGATTGTGCCCAGCACATCTAGCATACAGAAACCATCTTCACTGGCTCTAATACTGTGACTGGAATCTGTTCAGAATGATAAGAAGCAGAAATATAGCTTCAAATGTGTGTAAATAATAATTAGCTGAAGCTCTGTGTTCCTGTCTGTGGAACACTCTGCCACGCAGTGTAAAGTAAACAGTTTACAGCCAGGTTACAGTTCAGCTCTGCCTCCCCCTCCCCCGATGCTGACACAAAATTGTTATAAAACATCTGGTAAACAAGACTTTTTTTTTCAAACAGGCTAGGCTGAGAGACCTTTGAAAAGCATTTTAGTGTTGCTGGCTAAGAGCTCTATAGGTATGTGGGCTTTACCCAGGGCAGTTTCTAGGCTAAATTGCACCCAGGTTGAGGGTGTAAAGATTGTGCTCCCTCTCCCACACCCGTGGAGCCAGGTATAGGTGCCCGCAGTATAGGTTAGCCAGGTCTAGTTGCACCCAGTATAGGTAGCCAGCTATAAGTCCCCCCAGTATAGGTAGCCAGCCATAGGTGCCCCAATATAGGTAGCCAGTATAATTGCCCCCAGTATAGGTTAGCCAGGTAGAAGCCTCCAGTATAGGTAGCCAGTATAGTTGCCCCAGTATATGTTAGATAGGCAGGTGTCCCTAGTATAGGTTAGATAGGTACGTTCCCCCAGTATAGGTTAGCTAGGTGGGTGCCTCCAATATAGGTAGCCACTATAGTTGCCTCCAGTATAGGGTAGATCGGTAGGTGCCACAGTATAGATTAGCTAGGTGGTGCTACCAATATAGGTAGCCAGTATAGTTGCCACCAGTATAGGTTAGATAGGTAGGCACCCCAGTATAGGTTAGCTAGGTAGGTTCACGCATTATATGTTAGATAGGTAGGTGCTCCCAGTATAGGTTAGATAGGTAGGTGCCCCAGTATAGGTTAGCTAGGTAGGTGCCTCTAATATAGGTAGCTAGTATAATTGCCACCAGTATAGGTTAGATAGGTAGAAGCCCCAGTATAGGTCAGATAGATAGGTGCCCCCAGTATAGGTCAGATTGATAGGTGCCCCCAGTATAGGTTAAATAGGTAGGTGTCCAAAGTATAAGTTAGATAGGTAGGTGCCCACAGTATAAGTTAGATAGGTAGGTGCCACCAGTATAGGATAGATAGGTAGGAGCCCCAAGTACAGGTTAGACAGGTAGGTGCCCCCAGTAAAGGTTAGATAGGTAGGTGTCCCCAGTATAGGTTAGATAGGTAGGTGCCCGCAATATAGGTTAGATAGGTAGGTGACCCCCCCATAATGGAGGGGGAGTCAGCCGTGGGGAGGGTGGCCCGACTTCTCCCTTCCTTCCTCTCCCCGGGGCCGCCCTCTGTGCTCCCCTCTCCGCTGCAGAGTTAGCGCAGCAAGAAGCCTTGTATAGAGCAACTCACCTCCCTGCCATTCCAATTGCCGATCACTTGCCGCTGGTCTCTTCTGCATAGTTGCTTATACACCCTCTACTTCCTATCAGAAAGTAGAGTGTATATCAGCTGAGGGCACCTACCTTTCTAACCTATACTGGGGGCTCCTACCTGTCTAACCTATACTTGGGGCTCCCACCTATCTAACCTATACTGGTGAAACCTACCTATCTAACTTATACTGTGGGCACCTACCTATCTAACTTATACTTTGGGCACCTACCTATCTAACCACGTCCTGCACACTACTAGAAACAGGGCTGGCTTTACAGAAAAAGAGGTTTTTTTGATAGCTGTTCTTTAAGCTTTCCATAAAAAGAACTGCCATCATAAAAAAAAAACATTTGAGAAATTGGACCAGTAACCCTTAGGTCAGGCATGTCCCACAATGCATTGCAGGAGTCTGAAATTCACAGTCATGACTCATAAAGGCAAATGCATTGTGGGATTTGTAGTTCCTTAACAGCTGGGGGGCCAAGTTTGCCCATGCCTGCCTTAGGTAGCTAAAAAGATGAACAAAGTGATTGTAATTCATAAACCTTAATCATTTTCTATGATCATTTGTCACTAACCAGGAAGGGATGTCACTACATGTACGTTTACTGTCTTTTTCTCTCTTCAGAATCGCTGATCTGTTGTACCGGTTGATAAATTGATCTGCCCTTCTTCTCTGGTACGGAACTAAGGCACATTTGTAGTGACAAATGTGATTGTTTTACTTTTACCCTTAAGCTAGCTGTACAGAATGTAGTCTAATTCTGTTTAAACAGTCCTCATCATTGGGATCTGTTCAAATTCTGAATCTTTCTTTTTTCCTTCTTTTTTTCTATGCTCTGTACATGTATTCTAATAAAGTTTCCTTTTGACCATAAAAAAAAAAAAAAAATATCTCTGATCAATAGCAATAATCGGGCCTGATTTATTAATGTTTTTACACACAGCTTAAAAGACACCAGAGGTGAAAATAAACTAATGAAATAAACAATTGTATCCATCTTCTTTCTCCTAAAAATGACTTTTTAAGATATTCCACAGCTTTATTTTATGTTTAAATCTACTTTTTAAGTTTTAACTGTTTTATTGTTTTTGCTCAATGACACATTCATTGAAGTATGCCAGAGCTAAAATATATGAACTATTGGCCCTTTGTATCTCTTTCTTGCGCTCAGAAGCCATTTTCTGCTAGGAAAGTGTTTTATAGTTGGAATTTCTTATCAGTGAGGGTCACACTGTAGTTACTTCCTGTCTGAGTCAGGACTGAGTCAGCCACTTACATTCCTGATATTTAACTCTTTCAGGCAGAGAAAGAAAAAAAGGAACACAGCCTAGTTATTTGTGTGCTATGCACTGTATATAGCCATGTCTATCTCATCATGTCACTTTAAAGAGGAAATGTACTTAATGTAACAAAAAATTGCTTACATTTTACAATATTCATTTTGTAATGATCTGGAGTCGCTTTCCACCGTCAGCGCACAGCAAATGCGCTGAAGCAGATGGAAATCCCCACAATCACAGAAGCAGAGTACCCAGTATATATTTGTAGAGGAGAATTCCAACCAGCAGGTGGAGCTGTGGAGTACAGAGGGACAAGTCCTCTGTACAGCCACAGATGCCAGAATGAAATTGCACATTTAAGCAACACTGGGCAATATAAACAAAGTAGCAACTCAGAGGAGAGCAAGAACAGAGACAGACTATATGAATGTCTACCAATCTAGTCGCCACCCGGCGACGGTAGACATATCACAACAGAACAGACCAGAGTGAGAAAGCCAGTCGCAAGAAAAGCGATTGCTATCAGCAACACAAGACTGAGAAAAGACAAAGCATGAATGCGCAACAGAAAACACAGCGAACAACCACAATCCGAACGCCAAGGAAAATAACAAATTAACTAACTAAACGCGGTCACCGCACGTTATGCGCAACAGTGACAAGCACGTTAATAGCACAGTCACCGCACGTTAAGCGCAACAGTGACAAAACGTACCAACCCTAACTAACAAAAGAACATGGAAAACAAAGACAAACAGATAGCGGGTATGCTAATCGGTTGCCTAACACCAGACAACAGCAAGCATTCGTTCCAGACCAAACAGACTGAAGGAGTAACCAGTAGCAACCGCTGCCAAGGTTATACTCCAAGACACAGACAAGGGAGATCCACCGCCTCTAGCGCTAGGGCGAATGCGATCAAGGAACAGGACTGAACGATTCACTATCAGCCACCGCTGGAGATAGTACAATCGCAAGGACAGGACAAGACTAAACACGACTAGGCAGTACAAATAATACACAAACTTGACTGCACTAGTAGGAGTGCAAAGTGAACTCTGCCAAGAATTAACTACCCTAGAATATTAGCAACAAGATACAAAGAGGCAGAGGCTCTAAGGTTAGTCTCACTAAACAGAAACTATGATGAGCAAGGAATTCTGGGGGGAAGTGACATTTATACTGAAAACCTTTAAAGGAAGCAGACAAGCAGATTGCAAGATAAGTGAATGCAAATCAGTCAGCCTTGCAAACTGACAAAAAGGCCTCTTTTCCCTGGACTGAACTATGCAACCTGCACAGGAAACCAACAAACTGTCCAGGGAATCAAAGCCAGCAGAGCGGATTTTGACACATTTATAACCTATTTTGTCCATTATAAAATTGTTCCTCGTCCCGATTCACATTCTCAAATTTATCGCAAAGGGCAACATATTTACTGCTGGCAAGGTGAATTACTGCAGAATGTTTACTTTTTGTGTGTTGTGAAGCGATCAGAAACAAGTCCTGGTCTCCCAGAGTGCTCTGGGGTAGAAGACTGCATTATTAAGTAGCATAGTCTAAACTTCACTAGGTAGATGAGGTTAAATGCCAATATACAGCTATATATTGAAGTAGGAAGTATTTCTGATGCTGAAACCAAGTTAGTTAATGTAAAATTGGATACCGTGAATAATATATTACATTCTACTATTTGTAGTGTCTCCTTTAAAGAATACCCGAAGTGACATGTGACATGATGAGATAGCCATGTGTATGTACAGTGACTAGCACACAAGTATGTATGCTGTGTTCCTTTTATTTCTTTCTCTGCCTGAAAGAGTTAAATACCAGGTATGTAAGTGGCTGACAGTGTGACCCTCACTGATAAGAAATTCCAACTATAAAAAAACTTTCCTAGCAGAAAATGGCTTCTGAGAGCAGGAACGAGATAAAAGGGGGAATGTCTTATCAGTGAGGGTCACACTGTAGTCACTTCCTGTCTAACGCAGGACTAAATCAGCCACTTTCATACCTGATATTTAACTCTTTCAGGCACAGAAAGAAAAAAAAGGAACACAGCATAGTTATTTGTGTGCTAGGCACTGTACATACACACGTCTATCTCATCATGTCACACGTCACTTCGGGTATCCTTTAAAGTAAACCTGAACCGAGTAAAATAAACAGCAGCAGTACAGAGTCGCCTGTCTTCGGGAGTCCGGGGGCTTCTGAAGACTTCCGAAGTCTCCTGCGGCAAGAGACTCAACCGGAGGAGCCTGCGGGGGAACAAGATCACCATGAGGACACAGAGCCTTCCCTCTCCTTAGGTGAGTATCTTCTTTCTTTTTTTAAATTTCCCTTCAGACTTGCTTTAGAACCTGAGATAATAAGGGCCTGTTTCCCGGGCTAAACTCCGTCTCTCAGCTCCTTATGTAAGGCTTCCATTTCCAGCATTGCGTCTCGCGATTCAACTTCAATATACCTCAACCTTGTAAAACTTTTGTTTAACCCCCCAAGTGAATCAAATGGGAATATTAATTCCGGCGGTGTCAAAAGTTGCAGAAACCCATTTCCAGAACACAAGACACGCGATTAGCGCGGAAATTTTACAGCGCGGGGAGTTTGGCGGGAAAAGTTGACCAGCATTTTTATTGCCTTTCGGTGCAATCTTATAGAAATTGTTTGAACTGTTTCTACAATAATAAATCCATTATTTACTGCCTTCAAAATGCATTAGCTTTTCAATCCAAAAATGTTTAAATTCCCCTTGAAGTGAAGATAGATAGGAAAGTAATTTTGTTTCAAATAGAATCTTCCATGTAGACTATTTCCCAAAGTATTTAGCGGAGCTTATGAAATTGTAACAGGGCCAGCAAGAGGGAGCGCAAAAAAAAAAAAAAAAGATTATAAAAAGAAAAAAAAAAGTAAGGAGTGTAAAGCACGGGGGAAATGAGATGTTGGCAAATAAACGATACAAGGTCAAACAGGGGGAGAATACGAGGGTGATTGTTTAAGACTGTTAAATTAAATCCTATATACATACATATATATATATATATATATATATATATATACACATATATATATACATACACATATATAATATATATATATATATATATATATATATATATATATATATATATATATATATATATATATATATATATATATATAGTGAGAGAACGCGGAAAAGCCGCCGCATGTACTAACAGCAAGGCGGCTGATTCCGCGTCCAACGCGCCGGTCTGCACGCGGAAGCGTGCATCTAGTAACATGGCAGAACGTGGAAAAGCCACCGCACGCATGCACTGACAGCAAGGCGGCTGGTTCCGCGTCCAGCGCGGCGGTTTGCACGCAGCAGCGTGCAGCTGGTGTGGCTGAACCTGTTAGTTCACATAGGTTTAGGAATGGGGATCAACGAGAAATTGTATGGAGGTGACAGCTTGTAATAATAATAAAAACGTTAATGTATTTTGTATGTTTTATACTGCGGACATCTTCTGCAGTGCTTTACATAGCTCATTATCTAATCCTTGGCCAGTACGAATGCGTAGCGGTTAGCACTCTCATTTTGCAGCGCTGGGTCACAGTTTGAATCCCAATTAGCACAGAGTTTATATGTTCTCACCATGCCTGTGTGGGTTTCCTTTGGGCACTACGGTTTCCTCCCGCATCCCACAAACATATAGATAAGTTAATTGACTTCCCCCCAAATTGGCCCTCTGAGGACAGTCAGATGACATAACTATGTAAAGTGCAGTGGAAGATGTCTGCACTATATAAATAATAATAATAATAGTATGGCAAGTGAATGGCAGGTGAATAGACTATGGTAGGGTTATTATAATTTTGTATTTATATAACGCTGACATCTTCCATAACACTTTACAAAGTATATAATCATGTCCCTAACTGTCCCTCAAAGGAGCTCACAATCTAATCCCTGCCATAGTATAATTCATATAATGAAGACATCTTATGTAGCACTTTACAGAGCTTACAATCTCATCCCTGCCATAGTCGTAGTCTAGTTTCCCTACATTAGTCTACAGCTTAAGATTATAGGCAGGTTCGACAAAGAGACAAATTTATCTCTAATCAAATATGATTAGAGATAAATTTGTCTCTTTGTCGAAGCTGCCCATATACTACAAGCTGATTCCCATCTGATTTCAGCCAGAAATCTTTAGGGAATCGGCTGAGCCCGCCGTGTGTACACCGCCACTGCCCCCTAATGTATATGTCCCCCCCCCCCCCATAAGTGCATTTTACCTACCTGTCATGTGGCAACCTTCAGCTGTGTCCGTCCATCTCTCTGTGTTCTACCAGCTGCATGCACGCATACACACTAGCGGCGCATAGCATCTGACGTCAGACACTATGCGCAGACAGAGTGTATGCGGCTGTTAGAGCCCGGAGAGAGAGACAGACACTATGCTGCTACAGGACAGGTAATGTATAAATGCACATACAGGGGGGCACATTTATACATTACGGCGGCGGCAGCAGCAGCGGGGGTTACTTTGCTGACTTGACCAACCAATTTTGGCCCGACATCTTGCAACATGCGCAATCGACAATGCGACCGATTTTCACACCAAAATAGGTTGCTTTGTCGGTCAGGCATGCACTTGGCAGTCGGGCATGCACTTATAATAATCGAATCAGATGGTCGATCAGCCACAAAGTTGGCTGATGTATGGCCACCTTACGGCCATTTTTAGAGGGCAGAGGGTAACCAATTAATTTATCAGTATGTTTTTAGGGTGTGAAGGAAAACTGAAGTGCATGGAGGAACACCAGGAGTTTTAATGTATCTTGTCTGCTTGACTGAAGCCACTGTCTTCAAGTTGCTTTAGGCCTAATGCACATCTTTGGCACAGACAGGCTGTGTGTTCAGGTTGCAACATGTCCGATCGCGCGCCATGTGCACTGCTGATCCCATTCACTAAAGTGAATGGGTCAGCGCTGCCCTCTGGCAAAAAAAATGCAAGCAGGAGTGCATTAGCGCATCGGACTGCTGCGCAGCGCCTATGATGTGAAGTGCTGTCTATGCACTTCTGCCGCTCTTGCGTGTTGCACACCATGCGCACTGCCGAAATGAGCACGGAAGCACGTATATGATGTGAACGAACCCTAAAACCTTGAGTCAAGAGAGGCTTTTCACAGCTCTTCTCCTCAGCTGATAGTGGCTGGCTGTATAGTGTACTGGTTAAGGGCTCTGCCTCTGACCCAGGTGACCAGGGTTCGAATCTCGGTTCCCCCTGTTCTGTAAGCCAGCACCTATTCAGTAGGAGACCTTGGGCAAGACTCCCTAACACTGCTACTGCCTATAGAGCGCACCCTAGTGGCTGCAGCTCTGGCGTTTTGAGTCCACCAGGAGAAAAGCGCAATATAAATGTTCTTGATGAAATCTTATTTGGCAGAATACATTTACATATGGTAGGTCCCTCTTTCTTACTCCCTGAAGTTTTATCCTGTACAGTCCTCTGTAGATATCTGCCTCTGCCCACCCCTGAGATGTGATTGGCTGTTTTTCATGTCCAAAATATCCTTCAGAAGATTCCAACCTTGGCTCTATAGAACTTTCTCTCCACCCACACTTTTATTCATTTCCAAAATAGCACAGGGCAGAATTGTCAAAGTGCATTTAAAGTCAGTACATTAGCACAAAGTGCTGACAGAAGAGTGTGTTTTTTTTTATATAACTCCTTCCTGAGCAACTATATTAATGTACTTGGTTTATGCTCCAGCTAAGTTTAGGTACAGTGGGCTGTATTGTTTGCTACAGCAGGTTTCCGCGGTAATAGGGCTCCTGTTTCTGTAAATCATCGCATTCTTTTGTTATTAACAGACTAAATGGAATATCATAATTACGAGATTTTCTCTTTCCCCTTTTATCGCATGCAGCATGCCAAGCTGTCAAATGATTATGTAAAAAGCATATGCTGAACATCAAGCAGATGGCAATCTTTTAGAGAACTCCAGATAGAAAAGATCCAAATTTGATGGCGTCTGGAAATTTGTTAGTAAGGTACCAGCAGATATTGCACTAAATTAGATAACACCCAAACAACAGATTTAATTACGAGAAGGAAACTCACGTATGAATTATGTTAATCTGCACAGTATAACACTATAAAAGTTGTGATCTGTAAATTGCTGTATTCAAACAGAACTTGCTGAATTATAATTTACTTCATTCTTGCTAATAAATGCCGATATGTGTGTTTTCATGCGGATTTGAAAACGCATGTATTTTGTAATCTGTAAGGGTGTGAATTTTTGAGGCTAGGTTCACAGTAGGATGTTGCGTTGTGATGCGATGTTAAGGCTACTTACACACCAAGACGTGTTTTAGGGGAGGTTATGGTCGCATAACGTGCCTCTAACGCAACGCATGGTGGTGTTGAAGTTGGACGTCAGATTGAGCCGCGTTATGCAGCTCTCAAAGCAGCCGCTCCAGGTTAGTGATAGGAAGTCCGGATCTTTTTAAGGATTCGGATCCTTTGAATCGGATCATTGAAAAGATCCGGATCTTTGAACCGAATCATTTTAATCATTTTAATAGGGAAGCAGACTGGGTGAAATGATTAGCAAGACAGGACTTGCCCTGCACTGTACATTCTGTAGGTTCCTGTTTCTTCCAGACAGAAATCCACTGTGAACCGAATCTTTCATTGTGATGATCCGGATGATTCGACTCACAAAAAAGATCCGGATCAAACGAACGATTCGTTCATGATCCGGACAACACTACAGTCCTACCAGGAGTCTCTGCAGTGCAGTGGATATTAATTAGCCATGTGGCTGGCTGCGGAGGAGGAGGGGAGACCTCCTCCTCCAACATTACTGAGCATGTGCAAACAGTCTAACGTGGCTTAGCCCAGTATAACGTACAGCATGCAGCACTTTGTTTAAACGTGCTGCGTTACTATGTAATGCAACGTGTGCACTGTAAACAGCACAATTGATTTTACAGTGCTGTGAGTTAGGCTGCGTTACTGGCTGCTGTAACGTGGGACTTTAACGTCCCACTGTGAAACCAGCCTCAAGATATGGTTCTAGACCTTATTCTTGCCCTTCTGCAACATTACAACGCAATGCAACAAAAAAGTGGTAGCGAAAATTAACGCTGTAAAAAAAACACACACAAAAATGCAGCGCTTAAGATTTTGGAGGGTTAAATGTATAAATATGATATCTCTGCGGAAATAAGCTTAAATCAATATGATCGAATGTCCACAATCAATGTCATCCTGGAGAGAAAGAAACACAGTCCCAAGGAACTCAAGGTTACAAGACCAGAAGAGACAAAGACCTCGATTCATCATTGTCTTTGCGATAACTTTTTCCAGTTCGTTAAATTACCGAATTCGAAGTTTATGAATTTCTAGTTGTATTCATCAAGGTTTTTCCGCATTCGGTGTGACTTCGATAAAATATCGATAACAATGCGGTAACCATTCGGTAATGTGACAATATTTCCATTTTACAGCGGTAATTTAACAGAAGGCCTTAAGATTCCCATGGAATTGTGGGTAAAAGCCAGTTCTTTGAACACTACGTAGCAACATTCTGAATAGGGCTTAACACCTGGACCAGGATTCTAGAAGTGGCTTGGGACAATCCCACAATTTCGCCAGCTACGGCTTGATGGGAGCCTTTTCTGAAAAAATGTGGAGCAGCTAACAATTTAGTTAACCCTGGCACTGCCTGTGTACTCTTACAAGATGATTCAAGAGAAATGCAGATGTCCTGTTATAGCAAATAAATCTATTCTCTTGCAAATTGATATGGTTGCAGACCTTATTCTTGCCCTTCTGCGCCTTTGAATCACTCCCAGCTGATACATAATCACTTCAAATGGCTCCATCTTCCCCTGCAGCAATGATCTGAATAACGACAGAGCAGTGAAGGCAATAACTAATCCTAAATGTAACGCTAAACCACGCCCACTTTCATTTTCATGAATTGCACATTCCTCTGTTTTATCGCATCATTACCGAATGTTCGCTAACAGCTGTAGATAACTTTGCTGAATCCTGAAATCAACGTATCGAGCGCGGTATTTTACCGAGCTGTCGGTAATTGATTTGATAAGTGTTGATGAATCGAGGCCACAGTCTATTATCAGGTGCACTTCTGTTTAAGGAATGAGTTAGTTCTCCCAATTGAACACGTTCATCATCAGATAAGCGCTTCCTTAATGGTATACACAGGGCCGGCCCGCTCATGAGGCGGGGTGAAACTTTTGCCTCAGGCGGCAAATTTCTAGGGGCGGCATCCGTCCGTCGGAGGGTGCGGGGAGCCGGCCGCCCAGCTGGAGGGGTAGCGGGCAGGACGGGGGTATTGGGCCTAGCGGCGGGGAGGGGGGTCGGACCCCCCCCTCCCTCGCCTGGGTCCCCGTCCTCCGCTCCCCTCCAGCCTTAAATACATCCGAACTAGCGCAACTCGTAAGAGGCAGTGGGCGGGGAGGACTCACCTCTTCCTCGCTCGATCCAGCGTGCGCTCCACTGACGTCACTTCCTGCAGGCCGCCCACTGTATTGTAAATGGACGGCGCTGCAGGAAGGGACGTCAGTGGAGCGCACGCTGGATCGAGCGAGGAAGAGGTGAGTCCTCCCCGTCCACTGACTCTTACGAGTTGCGCTAGTTCGGATGTATTTAAGGCTGGAGGGAAGCGGAGGACGGGGACCCAGGCGAGGGAGGGGGGGGTCCGACCCCCCTCCCCGCCGCTAGGCCCAATACCCCCGCCCTGCCCGCTACCCCTCCAGCTCGGCGGCGCCCCCCCCCCCCCCCACGGGGGGCGGCGGCAGCAATAATTTTTTTTAAAATTTGCCTCAGGCGGCAAAAAGTCTAGGGCCGGCCCTGGGTATACGGCAAATGACTACCCCTCCACCAGGTTCACTCTGTGAGATCCACACTCACCAACAGTCATGGGCCAAGATTACAGTGGCCTTCATAAGCTTTTGGGGCATTAGCAGGCTCCCCTCGCCCTTGGACACTCCTCTCCTCTCACAAAGCAGCACTTCTTCTATAGTGGTTAACAGCACTTTGCTCAATAACAATAGAAAGTGTTAGCGTTGCGTTAAATAAGTACAGTACAGTATATAGGCAATGAAAAGTATGCTTTCCTGTACCTGGTAATGTGTACATTTAAGGGTAATGCACTGCAGCAGTGTGTTACCATAACAAAGCACTGTTATTAGAGGAAACACCGCTCTACCCCACCAATGGATAGTTGTGCTGGACCAGGTTAGCAAGACCTCAGAAACACTTCGACAAAAGGAAGGTCCGCACCAATTCACCACGAATCCTCTTTATTGTCAGGACATGTCCTGTATTAAAACATCGAATCTCAAGCTGACATGTTTCGGACCTACTGGTCCTTAATCATAGCACATTGCAATGCAACGCTAACGTCCCACTGCGCACGTCACATAGACTTTTCATTGCAGTGTGACAAGCTTATAAGATTTTATAACGCAGCACAGCAACACTCTACTGTGAACATGGTCTGACAGTACTGCATTTACTGACTGTGCACCTGCCCAATTTTTTTTATATATATTTAATGCAGGTAACTTATGAAATGCCTAGTGGTGAACATCGGGATAGCCAAAGTGGTAGGAAATGAGCGAGCATGAACTCTCATGCTTGCTCATCTCTATGTTCTTTAGCTATGTAAGCCAGAAATACTCTGCTCAGTCTTTCCTGGTTACTGGGAGCGTGCCTGATGTTGTTGCTGCAAGTGTGTGATGGAGAACATGAATTCTATAGTCTTGATCTTCATTACTGACAGCAGAGAAAAAATCTGTCACCTTCAACCTACTGTTACAGGACGGCTACTTCAAGACTTGTTGGTAAGAAAAAAACAAATTAAAAATATTAAAATAAAAATGTTTAAAACATAAAAAAACAAACATAAAAATAAACAGTTTACAATTAGAACAAAATAAAAAGTCTCACACAAGTACATATGCATATATGTTTGACATTAACAACTATTATACCCAAACAAAACAAAATACATATCCTCACATACTAAAAATGTTTCAAAGTGGTTATAAGGCTATAACTTTAGAACAATGCTGAACTGAGACCTTTGTTAACCTCTTGAGGACCCTGGGCTTAAACCCACCTAGTGACCAGGCCATTCTTAAAAAAATAGGCCACTGCAGCTTTAAGGCCTCTCTGCAGGGCCATACAACTCAGCACACAAGTGATTCCCTCCCTCCACCCCCCTCCTTTCTGCCCACCAACAAAGCTTTCTGTTGGTGGGGTCTGATCCCCATCAACATGTTTATTTTTTTACTTTGGTTTATTTTTTTTAATAAATTGCTCTATTGTTTTTAAATTTTCTTACTAGGCCCGCCAGCCAATCACCGTGATCGGCTTGCTAAATTGTCCAGACCGGGCCACGTACCACCCCTTGGTCAGCAGCCTTGGCCGGAAGCAGAAATCAAAAAAATTGACGACACTCCTGCGCAGTTCGCGTGCCGCAAGTGTGCCTGCGCACGGGTCTCGAGCCCCGTCAGTTGGTCTCTAAGGCCTCGTTCACATCAGGGCCGTTTCTGTGCGCTTTTCACAGCGCACTGCCCTGTGCGATCAGCAAGGTATTGATTTTTCCATGTAACTAAATGTAGCTGGTTCACATCTATGCGCTGCGCTGAGCAGCGTTACAGAAACGTAGTGTTGCAGGCATTTCTGTGCGTTGAGCTGGAAAGCGCACAGCAATGCAAGTGAATGGGTCCGCTTTTTTAGCGCATAGAAGCGCGTACAAGCGCATAGAAGCGCATGCGTTTTTTACCCCTAATTGGAGAAAAAAATACATTTACATACAAAAACAAAGTTTTATTGACAACTGCTGCTGCTACAGTAAGCAAAACGTGCTTTAAAGAAGCGCAGCGCAACGCACAGAAACGCGGACGAAAGCGCGCACAAGCGCATGCGTTTTTTACCCTGCGCTTTAACACGTTTTTCAGCGCAGCAGATGTGAACGAGGCCTAATGTGCGCGTTCACATCAACGGCAGAGGAGAGTGAACAATCATTTTGCTGCATAAGGTGGAAAATTGATCAACGTACGGGCACCTTAAGAATGTGAGACTGCAGCAACATTCTGTTTTAGATTCCTACTTTACATTAATTATCTCGTAAGTTTATTTTCAGTTCAAGTTTCAGCACCTGCATTGAAAATGAGAATGTGAGACTCCAGCTGAGTTTTTTTTTTTTTTTTTAATTGCTACTACAGATACAATTCATTATCTCAAGGTTTTTTTGTTTTATTTCCACTTCAGGTTCACCTTAACACTGAGTAAAGCATGTAACAAAAAGTTCAGATGAGGCTGCATTATTTTACCTTCCTTTTTACATAATGTTTATTGGTGTGCTTGAGCGACTTTTGCTGAAATGATATGCATTCGCAGATTATGCATGCATCTCCAGGGAATAAGCAAAGTAACTGAATACACAGGTTTTAGAAGCAGACGTTGTAGGTGGGAGCTACATAATAGGAATGACAATCAAAGAACTTTAGAGAAACATAGGGAAAATTCTAAATAATTTTTTCTGTAAATATAACAAAAAAAGCGTGAGATGTGCGGTAAGAAATTTTTGATGTGGCATTCAAATTCGATGATTAAGAAAAAAATCTAATTCAGACTCCGACAAAGAACTTTACTAAACTTAAAGAAAAAATTGCTTATTTTTAAAAACATTCATTTATAAACTATTTATTCAATGTTTGTAGTTTGAAAAATCTTACCTCACCCCGAGGTCTGCATTGTACAAAGTATACTTATTTACCGAAATTGGACCTGGACTCTTGCACAGCACGCAATGAAAAGTCTCTATTCCACAAATAGCTGCTGCAGAAATTCCCTTCCATTTGTTCTGTGTTTGTTTAGGTAGATAAATCTGTCTAATTAGTTCTTATCAGCAACTGTGAATACACTACAGGGGAGCTTACCCTAGGCAGCTCTCCATAAAGTAAACATTGAAGCTTAACTATTTCAGGGCCTTAGGCAAATATGAAACCAATTAAAAAGCCAGTTTTTTTAGGATTTCTTTAAATTGTAATGTTTTTTTTTTCCTGTTAAAAGTTATCATGCTGTGGTTAATCTTATAGAACAGAGAGGTAGTTGTGAGTTTAGTTCCACTCCAAAGCGGATTAGAAGTGAAAACAACGTAGTGAATAAAATTGCTTATTTTCTGACAATATTCATTTATAAATGATTAGTGTGCACATTGTAAAATCTTTCCTCCCCCGATTTACATTCTAACATTTATCACAAACAGCAACATCTTTATTGCTGGCAGATGCAGCTCAGCTGAGTGGTCATTTATTGAGAACCAATACAAAATATACCTGGTTTCCCAGAATGCTTGAGGAAGGAGGGGAGGGTGGAATTCTGCATAGCGAATCAGCCTAGGCTAAGCACCACTGGGAGGGTGGGGCTACAGTCAAAGTACAGCAATATATAGATATAAGAAGTGTTCCTCATGCTGAAACCAGGAAAATGATCATGCAAGAGGGTATCCTGAATCATTTACTGCATTTTGCTATATGTCACTACAGCCCCTCTTTAAAGGGAACCCAAGGTGAGAGTGATAAGGAGGCTGCCATATTTATTTCCTCCTAAACAATACCAGTTTCCTGGCTTTCCTCCTGAACCTGTGTCTCTAATACTTTTAGCCATAGACCCTGAAACATGCATACAGCAGATCAGATACTCTGATTCAGCTGACTCAGGTTTTACTGTATTAGCCATTTGCTTGTTCTAGGGCTTTGACTCAGGCGCTACTTATGCCAGAAGATCAACAGGGCTGCCAGGCAACTGGTATTGTTTACAAGGAAATAAATACCACATACCACTTTCACCTCGGGTTCCCTTTAACATACTCATACTCAAGAAAAGATTTGATATAGTGCAAGTTAGGAAAAAAAAAAAAAACATGTCAACTGCATAGTCTATCATCTTCTTTAGTTTTCTTGTAAAAAAAAATCCATGGCCTCATTAAAATGGCGTAGCGGCCTAGGATAACTTCCAGGTCAGTGCAACATGCACATTACATGGATCGTTCACATGCAGGCTTTTTAACGCCATGCACAAGAAATGTATTGTACTGGGCATGTGCGGTTTGTGGGCTCATGCATGCTCAGTGTGAATCTGCTTATGCATGGAACAGAGGTTGGAAAATAGAGGGTGTGGGAGCACGGCTAGAATTGGAGGGGAATAGAAGTGTAAAAGGCGGGGCTAGCCTTAGGATATCGTCTTTTCCTGTTGAAACTTTTCAAATGTCGGGCAGTCAAGTACAAAAGACAAAGATTATGGGCCTGGGAACAAAATCAAAGAAAGCAAATATGGTGGCAAGGTATTTTAATATCAAAGAAAATGAACCATAGAACTAGTTTATATTGGTACTATTCAGTTCATGTATGCTCTAAAGAAAATCTGAAGTCTCTTGAAACACAAAAGTTACACAAATACTTCCTAATGACATTTCACTACTGCTAAATCTTTTCCTATTCCCACATGAGCCCACCCTCTGCCGATGCCTAACCCTAACCAACCCCCACCGATGCCTAATACTAACCAACCCCGCCAGCAAGGCCTAACCCTTACTGACCCCCAGCCAATGTCTAACACTAACTAACTTTCCCCCCAAGGTCTAACCCTAACCATCTCCCCCACTACAAACCCACCGATATCCATTTGGCATATTACGATAAATATCAGGCACCATGGATGTTTACGCGGCCCATAAGCTTCCATGCTAATAGCAGCTATGAACAGAAAGGTACCCGTTATTTTTAGCCGCAGTTTGTGTAGTTTGCAGCTGCAGCGCCCGCTATTTTATCAGGCGCCTACATTTCTGTTCATAGAAGCTATTAACATTGTGCTTTATAAGACACCCAAAATGTCCCGGTGACTGTTGCCCAGATTTACATCACAGGAGCCTATAGGCACAGATGTCCTGGAAGTTGGAACCCTAGAATTTGCCCTCCATAAACCTACAAACACCCTCTGAACCGCACCACAAGTGTGCTGGCTTGCCCAGCTGTCACTTCTCTCTTACTTCCCATGCCCGTAATAGGTAGCTACAGGGGTCCCCTAGCATTAGGTAACCAGAGGTACCCTCAGTATTAAAGTGAACCTCCAGACTAAAAATCTACTCAGCAGCACTGAAAAGGCTTGGTGTTTCTTTAACAGTTTCACAGCATCAGAACTTTGCTTTTCTTATCCAAGCCTAATGTTTGGCTGCACAGAAGCTAAGCTCCACCCCATCAAAGAAAACTGCCAAGGCATTTTCCCCCTAATATTGTTGTTCTCGTTGCCAAGCAACTGGGAGGGGTGATCAGGACACAGGACAGTTGGAACTGTGTCTTATGGTCCCTGTCACCTCCTTTCAACCAAAAAGATGGCTGCCCCCATGAAATCATAAACATTTGCCTGTTCTTTTAAAACAGGGTGGGTAAGATATTATATTACCTATCTATTTTAATTAACATAACTAATGTGACTTAATGACAGTATGTTTGTATAGACTGAAGTTCCCCTTTAAGTAGCTAGAACTGCCCCTGACTGAAGTAAGATCTGGTCAGTGGAATTACGAGACCCGGGTGAATAACCTCTCATTTACACTTCGCTCAGGACTCTGCATAGGGAAGGAGGGAGATACTAGGGGAGGGGATTGAACTGCCTTTCCATTATAAGGTGCCTGTAGGCCTGTGCCTACAGTGCCTTATGGTAAATCAGGCCCTTTGACCGATGCCCAATTTTTCTGCTTTGCACAGATAGATGGAAATGAGCTTCACCACTGGCATTGTACTCAGTTTGACTTTTTTGGACAATTCAATCACTTTTTCTAGTTTGTTTTCTGTTACTTTTCTTTGCCATACTGCAGACTGATAATGTCCCAGTTCGATTTCAGCCAGTTTATCAATAGGTTGCCTGATTAGGATGATAAATCTCTGTGAATCCAACAGCAGGGCTATCAGCCAGGCCACTGTGTCACTGAGCATTGAGGAAAGCAAAAACTAGCAGAGAGGTACAATTGATTTTCCATCAGATTTGGGCTGAGATTTGATTTACATGAGAAGCTGCTGTGCGGAGCATCAGTCACCATTCCCCACTCAATATCCTCACTGGGCAGCATCAATCTCTTGTCTGATTGGGCCAGTATCAGAAACAACACTCAGCACTTACATATCAGCTTTCAGTAGAGTGCGGAAGGGTTAAAGCTAAAGCCAGGCTCTTAAAGTACAACTGAAGTGAAAGGTATATGGAGGCTGCCATATTTATTTATTTTTAAGCAATACCAGTTGCTTGGCAGTTCTGCTGATCTATGTGGCTGCTGCCGCTGCAGTAGTGTCTGAATCACACCAGAAACAAGCATGCAGATAATTTTGTCAGATCTGACAATAATGTCAGAAACAACTTATCTGCTGCATGCTTGTCTAGGGTCTATGGCTAAAAGTATTAGAAGCATACTAATAGTAAATTAATAACCTCTTCTGGTTCATTTTCTCTGCTGGTGACTTCAGTCCTGGATCCCGCAGATCAAACCCTTGTTAAAGAGGAACTCCAGCCTAAGCAAACATACTGTCATTAAGGTACATTAGATGAGTTTATTAAAACAGATAGGTAATATAATCTCTTACCCACCCTGTTTTAAAGGAATAGGCAAATGTTTGTGATTTCATGGGTGCAGCTATCTTTTTGGTCTAAAGGAGGTGACAGGGCGCGTGAGACACAGTTCCAACTGTCCTGTGTCCTGATCACCCCTCCTAGTTGCTAAGCAGCGAGAACAACAACATCAGAAATGCAAAGGCAGATTTCTTTGATGGGGCGGAGCTTAGCTTCTGTGCAGCTAAAAATTAGGCTTGGTAAGGAAAACAAAGTTCTGATGCAGTGAAACTTTTAAAAAGACACCAAGCCTTTTCAGTGCTGCTGAGTAGATTTTTTGTCTGGGGGTTCACTTTTAGATACACACCTAGTGTCTGGTACCCACCATGCAATATACCACCAGATAGGTGGGTTGAATCAATCTGATTTCCGTTTTTATGATCAATTTTGTATTGAAGTAATTGGAGAATCAATCAGAAAAATGATCGGAAATTGATTCAACCGGTCTATCTAAAGGGAAATTGCATGGTGTGTACCAGGCATAACATTAGTATAGGGCAACCAGGACTGCCAAAAAAGGAACCTTTCCTGTTGCCTCAACCACCGTTAAAAACCCCCCCACAACATTTCATAAATTTTACATAAAAATACAACGTATCCTTCAACTTACTTTGAAACACATTTCATAAGTCTCACTTAACACAATATTTTCATAAATCTTACTTAAAAACACAACATTTCATACATCTCTCTAAAAACCCCAATATACCATACATCTCACTTAAAAACACAACATTCCATACATCATACTTAAAAAAACACACACACACACAAATACACACAAGTGCAACAATAGCATTTGTAAACCACATTTTTCCCCATAGGACTCAAATCACATAGATATGTTTAAGATCCGTACTTAATTACGGGGTAGAACGTCCTATATAGAGGTGTGAGGAACAGCAGATCCACCACCTTATATCAGTCCCTATGCCCCAATCTACCTCCACAATCTTCACCTTGTGTGGCGTGTCCCCGCTTGAACATGAGACAAGTAGCTTCTGCTAGACTTTGGTTACACCAAGGCCTTAAAGAGGACCTGTAATGAAGGGTTGAACTTCATCCCAATCAGTAGCGGATAACCCCTTTACCATGAGAAATCTTTACCTTTTCTTGAACAGATTATCAGGGGGGTCTGTATGGCTGATATTGTGGCGAAACCCCTCCCACAGTGTGATGTCAAGACCTAGGCCCTGACATTTTCCTCTCTATGAACCTTGTTGCATTGTGGGAAATAACAGATGTTTCCAACTGCCAGCGGTGGAGGCCTGAGGGGGGGTGGGAGAGAGAGGGAGAGAGAGATTTGTCTATTGGTCGATCGGCCACCAATATCGCTAGATGCATGGCCACCTTAACAGTCCTACTAAAAACTCTGTGTTACTGTAACGATGGGTGTCTACACGCAGAGAGAATCTGATTATTGGTGATCTGCAGATTCACCCGTGTAATGCAGATATACACCAGATTATGAATGATCTGCAGAATCACTAATAATCCAGGTATGTCTAACCTCTGGACACCTGAGATATGAGTGTACAGTGTAACAGTAGCACTTTGAGAGAGAACCGCCAGTAGAACTGGAGGTAGGAAAAAGAAGGGATTTCACCTCAGACTTGTGGGTGAATCCCTGAGACCAAAGGCTCCCTAGGAGAGGGACCCAGGCTTGGTTGCAGAAAGCCCTGCTGCTAATATAAACAGGCCTGCCCTAACAAGGTGTGAGGGCCTATTCTCTATGCCCTGGAACCGGGCTAAGGTATAACATAGAACTGACACAGTGTCCTAGTCTGGGGTGTGAGGTCCATAGCCAAAACACCCTGTAACTGGTCTAAAGCATAACATAGAACTGACACAGTATCCTAGTCTTGGGTGTGAGGTCCGTAGCCACAACACCCTGTAACTGGTCTAAAGCATAACATAGAACTGACACAGTATCCTAGTCTTGGGTGTGAGGTCCGTAGTCACAACACCCTGGAACTGGTCTAAAGCATAACATAGAACTGACACAGTATCCTAGTCTTGGGTGTGAGGTCCGTAGTCACAACACCCTGGAACTGGTCTAAAGCATAACATAGAACTGACACAGTATCCTAGTCTTGGGTGTGAGGTCCGTAGTCACAACACCCTGGAACTGGTCTAAAGCATAACATAGAACTGACACAGTATGCGAGAATAATCTAGCTCAGTGTGAATTCCCAGGTCCTCCTGGTTCTAACACACTGTAGGATCTGACTGAGGTTTGTGTGCTAACACATAAAGCATTTGCAATGGCAGACAACCAGCAACTGGCAAGCAAGCTGTATATATAGCTGCTGGAGTCTGCCACTAGGGATGCTCATTCGGATTCCGCGGAAATGCAATTTCCGAAATTCCGATCGGAAATTGCATTTCCGCATCGGAATTCGGAAATCGGTAATTCAAGTGCGGTAGGCGGATTTCCGCCGGAAATCGCGGAAATTTCCGCCGGAAATCGCGGAAATTCCACCCGACTTTAACATCGATTTTCTCAAAAACTATAAGGTATTTTTGAAAACTTTTTTTTGCATCTTGTTCACAAGATTCAGTTTAATAAACCCTGAAAATTTGGTGTTTCTAGGACTTAAGGGGGCTTTGCTATTAACCGCTAAAGTCGGTGGATTTTTACTGTAATTTAAAATGCAGAAAATCCGCATCTGCCTATTTTCTGCATGTAAAAATCCGCCGACTTTAACGGTTAATAGCAAAGCTCCCGTAATTCCTAGAAACACCAAATTTACAGGGTTTATTAAACAGAATCTTCTGAACAAGATTCAAAAAAAAGTTTTCAAAAAGACCTTATAGTTTTTGAGAAAATCGATGTTAAAGTCAGGCGGAATTTCCGCGATTTCCGGCGGAAATTCCGCATAGGAATGCGGAAATTGGTAGCGGAAAGCGGAATCGGTAATTAGGCAATGGCGGAATGCGGATTTACCGCGGAATCGGAAATTGGCATTCCGACCATCCCTATCTGCCACCCCACCCAAGCCACTCAGCCAATCGTGAGTCCAGCAAGAATCAGCTGACCCTCCTGATCAGCTGACACTTCCTCTGCTGGTATAAAGGTCCTGACTTCTGGTCCGCGCACGCGTAGCTCTCCATCCGCTCATGTAAACTAACAGACCCAGCCACATCAACCGTACGCTGCAGCATACAAACCGCCGTGTTGGACGCGGAAACAGCCTTGTTGTTGTCGGTACATGCAGCGACCTTTCCACGTCCTTTCGTGGTGCCAGGCGTACATCTCCGTATGCCAGCCGCTGCGCTGGACGCGGACTCAGCCGCCCCGCCGTCAGTACACGCGGCAGCCTTTCCGCGTTTCCTCACAGTTACCTTTTTCTTTCTTATTTTAATTTTTTTTTGTTTTTTTTGTATTTTATTCAACCCTCATTATCCTGGCTTAACAGGGTTCCCTTACATATTTTATTTTTCCTTTTCTAGGGTGAGGCCAAAACCTAAAAGGACAGGTTTTTAAACCTATGAAATGCTTTAACTATTTTAGTGGCTGTCTTAAGAGAATATTTGAATATTTTATACACAGTGATAGAGCGGACACCTTTTGGATTTCCCGCCTATTGTATCTGAAACAAGTCAGCTCGTCTTTTCAATCAGGCACTGTGGGAGCTTCGAGGACCTGCGAATGGAGGAAATTCAAATGAAGTAGGATTATAGCATCACCCCATTGGCTGATGTCACACCCTTCACTGCTTCTCCAGTGATCAGAAATGTGAGCTGACAGCATGAGACACTTGTTTTATTCTATAAGGTAAGATAGGCAGGAAATACAAAAAAAGCTCTCCATATCTGTTTTGTTGCTTGTTATCTGATAAATTGTAGAGAAACTTACTGAAGCTGGTCTCCATTTCCAGCTTTATTTTCTCATTATTTACTGTTTGTCTAAAGGGATTCATTTAATTTGGTGGCATGCTGCCAAAGAATGGTTTCCTTCCATGTACACAGGCTTTTTTAGCTTTGCCTTTTTATTTTTAATATTTGATTACGTCCTTGATATTAAAATATGTAGACAAGCTTTTACTCGTGCAAAGATGCCGACGGAACCAAAGAGGGGAACAGGCTGGCTTTCATTTCACGATGAATTACTGTTAAAATAAAACCTATTAGGTAAGGTCATAAATTCTCCAGGGACCTCTGAAGTGCTTCTGAGCTGTCTCGCTGTGGGACTTTATTAAGTGCACATATGTGGAAATATATTAAAGGCTTCTTGAAGGACTTGATCAACAAATATGCCCACATTAGAAACCAAATCCACAATTTTTTTTACAGGTACACATCTTACAATACTGAAAAAAAATAGCATGAGGCTGGATTCATAGTGGTCAGTTGCATAACACACGTGTTATAGTGAAACTGAAGCGAAAAAAAACTTATGATATAATGAACTGTATGTGTAGTGTGGATAATTAGCCTCCTTGGCGGTAATCCTGAGTTAGGGTCGGGGCAGAAAACCGCAGCTAAGAGCGGTAATCCCGACCTCTGCTCCTGGTAGCCGCCGGGAGGTCAGTGCAGAGCAATGCGCGCAGCGGGAGTGTTTCTACATACCTCCTGGGGGATCCCGACGTCAACCGCCATTCTTCTTCTCCTCCTCCGGGGCTCTGCTTCCTGCTGGTGAGATCGCCAGCTGTTATCATGACGACAGCCGGAAATTTCACTTTAGAGTTGCAGCGCCACCCGGAGGATGAAGGCATAACTGCAGCGCTTGAGCCAGGGAGGTGAGTGATTGCAGAACTGCTGCAAAACTTCCTGGCAGCATGATTTTTTTTCCAGGTTTTAGGGTCTGAAAGGGTGCAAAAAAATTGCACTGCTTTTAGACCGTAAAATCCGGAAAGAATCATACCGCCAAGGGGGTTAATTTGTAGCAAAGAAAATACTCAGGTTTTTATTTTCAGTTATATTGCTGTTTTTCTATAACATTGCATAATTCTCTAGTATTAGCGGTTTACACATTACACTCTGTATTCTAAATGATGAAACAGAGCAGAGCTAATGACCCTTTGAACTTCCTGATAGAAAAACCTTAAATACACAAGAAACAGTGAGAGACAGGTTGAGATAAGTGCTTCAAAAAATAGCATTGCTGACTAAATTAGTTGGAGAGGTTAAAGAGGCTTGTTTGCATAGATAACAACTGAAGTTTCTTAACTCTTCCTGTACTGGAAACAATATGAGACTTATATCTGTGCTGCTAATGATCTATTTCTTAAGGTAGCCATACACTGGTCGATTTGCCATCAGATCGACCAACAGATAGATCCCTCTTTGATCGAATCTGATCAGAGAGGGATTGTATGGCTGCCTTTACTGCAAACAGATTATGAATCGATTTCAGCATGAAACCGATCACAATCTGTGAAGCTGCCGCTGCCGCCTCCCCCCCCTGCATACATTAACGGCTCTGGCCGGTGCGAGTCCCCCGGTCTCCGCTGTCTTCTTCTCCGTGCTGGTCTCCGGGTCCGGCTGGCTTGGCTTCACTGAACTTTCTGACGGGGGAAGTTTAAACAGTAGAGGGCGCTCTACTGTTTAAACTTCCTGTCGGGACAGGAAGTTCAGTGAAGCCAAGCCAGCCGGACCCGGAGACTAGCGCGGAGAAAAAGACAGCGGAGACCGGGGGAGTCGCGCCGGCCGGAGCAGGTAATGTATTGCCGCTAGCGTCGCTCATTGGGCATTCGAACGCCACTATCGACGCACTCCCAGCGTCGCCAGCGATCGAGCAAAATCTTCCACACAGACAGATCGATGGGAATCGACAGGAATGATTGATTTCGGATGGAAATCGATCGTTCTGTCAGCTTTTGCACAACGATTTCACAGCAGATTCGATAACAGTGATCGAATCTGCTGTAAATCTGCGGGAAAATTGTTAGGTGTACGGGCCCCTTTAGCTGTACTACACATACAAATCATTATCTTATAAGTTTATTTTCACTTCAGATTCCCTTTAACCACTTAAGCCCGAAGGGTTGAAATTTTTTTACATCTGAGCAACTTTCACCCCCCATTCATTTGCCAATAACTTTATCACTACTCATCACAATTAATTGATCTATATCTTGTTTTTTCCGCCACCAATTAGGCTTTCTGTGGGTGGTACATTTTGCTAAGAGCCACTTTACTGTAAATGCATTTTAACAGGAAGAATAAGAAAAAAATGGAAAAAATTCATTATTTCTCAGTTTTCAGCCATTATAGTTTTAAAATAATACATGCCTCCATAATTAAAACTTACGTATTGTATTTGCCCATATGCCCCGGGTATTTCACCGTTAAAATTATGTCCCTATCACAATGTATGGCGACAATATTTTATTTGGAAATAAAGGTGCATTTTTTCCGTTTTGCGTCCATCACTGTTTAGAAGCCCATAATTTATTAAATCATATTGATATACTCCTTTGACATGCATATTTAAAAAGTTCAGACCCTTAGGTAACTATTTATGTTTTTTTTTTTTTTTATTATTGTAATTTTTTTTTTTTTTTTTAAATTTAACCACTTCTCTACCACGGGTTTTTTCCCCTTCAAATGCTCTTCCCATTCATTCAGTAATAACTTTATCACTAATTATCACCCTGAGATGATCTATACATTATTTTTTGCAGAAAAAACTAGGCTTTCTTTGGGCAGTACTTTATGATAAGAATTATATTATTTTATATGCATTTGACAGGGAAGAAGAAGAAAAAAATGAAAAAATCACAATTTCTCAGCTTTCAACCATTGTAGCTTAAAAATAAAATGTGCTATTGTAGATAAAACAGACACCTTTTATTTGCCAATTTGTCCCAGTAATTACAATGTTTAAATTGTGTCCCTAGTACAAAGTATGGCGATAATATTTTATTTTGGGTTAGGGGTGAAGGAGTTTCAAAAATAATGAAAATGTATTTAATTTTTCTATGGTAAGTGAATAATGGTGTATTTGGAAGTAGTTTTACTTCTTGGCCACAAGATGGTGCTATACGTACTCAGTTTTCTAAAAATAGAAAACAGAACCAAATATTTAGATGTATTTATAGGTGTTTGTAAACAAGGACGTAGAAAAGCGTGCCAGAAGTTGCTAAGTGGTTAAACTTGTATGTGGGTATTTTTTGGTGTGGGAGGTAAACAGGGGTTTTATAATATATTTATATGTTTAATTGTAAAACTTTTTTTTTTTTAGGTGTAATTTGCTATTTGGCCACAAGATGGCCAGAACCAAAAAGTCCTGGGAGCGATCGATCTCGCTCCCAGGCAGAAGAAACGAGACCAGAGCTCAGAAAAGCCGCAGCGTTTGAAGAGACGCTGTCGGCTTTTCTCCGGGGGGGTCCGATCAGCGAAAGGGATTTATAATCCCTTTCACTGATCGGTAGGCTAGCGGGCAGCAGCGGGGGCGCGCACGGGGGGGCCCGCGGGAGCGCGCGCGACCCGCGGGAGTGCGCGCAGCCCAACTGGACGAGAAATCTCGTCCAGTTGGGCTTAAGTGGTTAAAATATGTGTGAGCTGCAGTGCAGTCTGGACATAGGCCCACATGCAATTCACTTTTTCTACTCAATTTTTTTCTTAAGTGATATTTTCAAACTTGTCAAATTGCCTATTAAAGAGACACTGAAGCGAAAAAAAAATGATGATATTATGATTTGTATGTGTAGCACAGCTAAGAAATAAAACATTAAGATCAGATACATCAGTCTAATTGTTTCCAGTACAGGAAGAGTTGAGAAACTCCAGTTGTTATCTCTATGCAAACAAGCCATTAAGCTCTCCGACTAAGTTAGTCGTGGAGAGGGCTGTTATCTGACTTTTATTATCTCAACTGTAAGTGAACTGTTTACTTTTTCTCTGCTAGAGGAGAGGTCATTACTTCACAGACTGCTCTGAAAGACTCATTTTGAATGCTGAGTGTTGTGTAATCTGCACATATTATAGAATGATGCACTGTTAAAAAAACACTATATACCTGAAAATAAAAGTATGAGAATATTTTCTTTGCTGCTATTCTTCTAGTAATTATTCATAGTACACAACCAATTCACTATATCATATTTTTTTTCTTCGCTTCAGTGTCTCTTTAAAATTACCAGCAAGCAAAACAATACTTAAAATAGCATTGAAATTATTTTTCCACCTACTTTTTGGTACTTTTTCAATTGCAAAGTGTTGAAAAGTTATTCTAAATAGAAGATTATTATAATCATTTGCAAAACAATGGCAAATTGAATCGAATTGAATCCCGATCTGACATGTCGTATTGAATCGAATCAATGAATCGAATCAGACAAAAAATTGTATGGTAGATGGGGCTTCACAAGCCACCGGGTCACACGCAGAGAGACCTGCTGTAGCTATGGAGATGGTGCTGGACGCGCGCCGGGAGCCAGTGAGTCTCCTCTCATAACAGCTTTGCTTGCACTCTCTAGAGCAGGGGTAGGGAACCTTGGCTCTCCAGCTGTGATAAAACTTCAAATCCCAGAATGCATTTGCCTTTATTAATCATGAGTGTGGCTGTCAGACTCCTGCAATGCATTGTGGTACTTGTAGTTCCTTAACAGCTGGAGAGCCAACGTTCCCTACCCCTGCTCTAGAGGGAGGGGGAGTGGAGGGAAAGCAGGAGGGGAGCAGAGGGGAAGCCAAAGAGTCACCTTTTATACATGGGCCGCCTGTAGACGCACACCTACAGTGCCTATTGGTAAATCCAGCCCTAGTTACAGCGCAGTATTGTGAACAGGTCCATAGCATTGTATGGCCAGTGAGTTGACATTTAGAATTATTCTGCAACGTAACTGACCACTGTAAACTAGGCCTCAGAGTATTTATAATAATGGTAAATTGGCCGCATATTGCCTACTTATTGGTAATGTAGCTGTAATGTATCACTGGTTCCACCCCAACCCCCTTCACACTCATACCCTGAACAGATCGGAGCCAACCAACCTCATTATGTCTGATCTGGATGCATATGGGAAGGAATGTACTATTATCTGCCACCCAAAATTATTTGTTTGCGTTAGGACTGCTTTAAGGTGGGCATACGTTAGTCCAGTGTTTATCAACATTTCATTGGTATGTACCCCTTTTAAAACCCTGTATTCACCAAGTACCCCCCTAGCATAGTAAACATTACCGCCAATAACCCATTGACAAATATATATTTAATCGTAGTACATGATAATTGATTCTAAACAAATTTCCGCGCATTTATAATTGCTTTTAATTAGCTAAAACACTAATTTGGTGTTGTTTAAATAAGATTTATAATTTTCTAAAACTCTAAATTTGTTATTCTTGGTTAAGTGTATCAAGCCAGAGTACCCCTGGAACCATCAGAAGTACCCCGTGGTACACTTACCACACGTTGAGAACCTAGGTGTTAGATGATGGCCACCAGATTGACCAACAGGTAGCTTCCTCTCTGATCAAATATAACTAGAGAGGGATCTATTGTTTGCCCACACACTGCAGACACTTTGTAATTGCCACTGTGAAGCCACGGCAGCATAGCATCACCACAAGCAGTTTTATTTTCAAAGGCACTCCATAAATGGCAGTGGCACAGTACAGCTGCCAGAATAGTGGCACATGAGCAGGCAGGCTGGCTGGCATGTTTAGGTACATCCTTTCCAGGAAATGCCTTTTAAACAATGAAAATTTTGAGAATCCTCCATAAGGGAATGGACTAGTCCAAAATATGTTGGTAAGAGGTTCAGGGTTGGTAGATTATAATACCTGCTGTAAGTGACAGCTACACAGGACGTAAAAAAAATACAGTTGATTTACTTTACGAGTGTATGTATGTGTGTGGTATGTATGTGTGTGTACATGTTTTTGGGAATTTTCCAATTTTTGTCATAATGCCCCTTTAACCCATTAGCAGCTTCATGCAGGAGAACAGAGGCGCCAAAAGGTTAAAAGGGAGCTAAATGAGCTTAAAAACCAAATTCTTGATAAATAGAGGAGGTAGTGGTGGACTTACCTCCTCCAAGTAGACACACAACGACTGTAGTAAAGACAGTCAATATATTTTATTTATGAACTCCAAATATGCAACGCGTTTCGCAGGTTTGATCCCGCTTCATCGGGCAATAACAACGGAGCAATAGCATATGTGGTCAGTAGAAGAGACAGGCAGAGCTGCCTGTCTCAAAATGTCTAGGAATACAAAAAGGCCTCTATGGATGAATAGAAAGGTTAGGGATAAAATGAAGAGGAAAAAGAATGCTTATAAGGTCCTAAAACAGGAGGGAACCGAGGCTGCACTAAAAATTGCAATAAAAATTGTAAAAAAGAAATTAGGCTGGCAAAGATCGAAGCTGAAAATCAAATCGCTAGGGATATCAACTCTAACACAAAAAAGTTTTACAAGTACATCAAGTCTAAAAAAAGAAAGGTTGACTGTATAGGACTCCTAAAGGATGAGGGTGGGAGCTCAATGGTGGATGACCAAGGTAAGGCAGAGTTATTAAATGCTTTCTTTGCTTCTGTTTTCACAAAGGAAACAGCACTGTTGCAGAAGAGTCTCAATCTTCTAACTGTAATATTAAATACTTAACGCAGGAATAAGTGAAGGCAAGACTAAATAAATTAAAAATAGACAAGGCACCTGGCCCGGATGGCATGCATCCTCGGGTCCTAAGGGAATTAAGTTCAGTTATAGATAAACCCCTTTATCTTATCTTTTGTGACTCTCTTTCAACTGGCAGAGTCCCAGTGGATTGGCGTACAGCCCACATTTTCCCATTATTTAAAGAGACACTGAAGCGAAAAAAAATATATGATATAGTGAATTGGTTGTGTACTATGAAAAATTACTAGAAGATTAGCAGCAAAGAAATATCCTCATATTTTTATTTTCAGGTATACAGTGTTTTTTCTAACATTGCATCATTCTCTAATATATGCAGATTACACAACACTCAGCATTCAAAATGATTATTTGAGAGCAGTCTATGAACTAATGACCTCTCCTCTGGCAGAGAAAAAGTAATTAGTTCACTTACAGTTGAGATAATAAAAGTCAGCTAACAGCCCTCTCCACGACTTTGAAAGTCGTAGAGATTAATGGCTTTTTTTGCATAGAGATAACAACTAGAGTTTCTTAACTCTTGCTGTACTGGAAACAATTAGACTGATCTATCTGATCTTAATGTTTTATTTCTTATCTGTACTACACATACAAATCATAATATCATTATTTTTTTTTCGCTTCAGTGTCTCTTTAAGAAGGGCAAAAAATCAGATCCTGGAAATTATAGACCTGTAAGCTTAACATCAGTTGTATGCAAACTATTTGAGGGGTTACTAAGAGATACTATACATGACTTCATAGTAGAAAATAATCTTATTTCTCAGCATCAACATGGGTTTACTAAAGACAGGTCCTGTTTGACTAACATGCTCAGCTTTTATGAGGTAGTGAATGCTAATATGGATATTGGGAATGCTGTAGATGTGATATACTTGGACTTTGCAAAGGCCTGCTACACTGTTCCCCACAAAAGTCTGGTGCAAAAGATGAGGATGCAAGGACTGGGAAAGAGTCTGTGTGCATGGATAGGGAACTGGCTAATGGACAGAAAACAAAGAGTTGTGGTCAATGGATCGTACTCAAAATGGGAGACTGTTAGCAGTGGGGTCCCACAGGGGTCTGTACTGGGTCCCGTGTTCTTCAATTTATTTATTAATGACCTAGTAGATGCAGTAGTGAGCAATGTTGCTATTTTTGCAGATGATACAAAATTGTGCAGAATCATCAACTCTCAGGAAGATAGTGTCATATTGCAACAGGATCTGGATAGGATGGCTATATGGGCACATAAATGGCAGATGAAATTCAATGTTCAAAAATGTAAAGTCATGCATTTTGGTCGTACCAATGGTCTAGCACCATACAAAATAAATGGGATACAGTTGGGGACATCAAACTTGGAGAAGGACTTAGGAGTACTCATCGAGAACAAGTTAAATAATCATACTCAATGCCAAGCCACTGCAGCTAAAGCTAACAAAATTTTGGGATGCATTAAAAGGGAAATAAAAACTCGAGATGCTAGCATAATATTGCCCCTGTTTAACTCTCTAGTAAGGCTACATCTGGAATATGGAATTCAGTTCTGGGCACCACATTACAAAAAAGATATTGCAGTTTTAGAGCAGGTGCAGAGACGAGCAACAAAATTGATACGTGGGATGGAAGGTCTCGCTTACCAAGAAAGTTTAGATAAACTGGGTTTATTTAGTCTAGAGAAAAGACGCCTTAGAGGAGATCTAATTAACATGTATAAATACATTAGAGGGCAATATAAGAGCTTTTTGTCCCTAGGCCTTCTCAAAGGACTAGAGGACATGATCTGCGCATGGAGGAAAAACGTTTTAGCCATTTATTTAGGAAAGGGTTCTTTACAGTTAGAGTGATTAAGATGTGGAATGCATTGCCACAGGAAGTCGTTATGGCAAACTCTATACCTGCATTTAAAGGGGGCTTAGATGCTTTCCTTGCGTTGAAAGACATCCATGGCTACAATTACTAGGTAATGCCTAATGATGTTGATCCAGGGATTTTATCGGATTGCCATCTGGAGTCGGGAAGGAATTTTTTTTCCCTTTTAGGGCTAATTGGACCATGCCTTGTAAGGATTTTTTCGCCTTCCTCTGGATCAACAGGGATATGTGAGGGAGCAGGCTGGTGTTGTACTTTGTACTGGTGGAACTCGATGGACGTATGTCATTTTTCAACCATAATAACTATGTAACTATGTAAGTCCTCATATCTGCAGGTGCCACCAAGACAGGAAGTCAATCTAAACCCTTTAAATGCAGACACAGACAGAATCAGCGCTTTTTTTTTGTAAACACATTAGCAGCTTCAAAAGAGTTATGTCATTTGAGAAAAATTCAATGCTTTTGACCTCAGTCAGCAGAACTTGTGCTGTAAATTCTTGGAATGCTTTGATCTCTCTCTGCTAGATGATAATATAGAAACTGAAAGCAGAAGTTCTCTGTTATTGTCTCACACTGCCCCTTAGTGACAAGTGGCCATAAATACACATTGCAGTAATACTAATTAGAAGCAAAGAAATGTAGCAAAGAAGAAATAAAAACTGTGCTATAATAAACTGGCCTGGATCACTTGCAAGCATCTAAATAAATTGGCTGCTAAAAGGTTAACATTCCTCACACTTTCCAAATGGCAAGCAGGAGAGTTAAGCTAGAATTACACTTTAAATACAATACTCCATCGCTCCGAGTTCACATTGTTAACTGCAACGCCAGCACGTTGCCCACAAATTGGTCCTTTCCCCTATAATGGCGAACATCACATAATTATTCACAGAGAAGTAAAATAAGGATTTTTTTCTTCTCGGCCCTGCGGGGTATAGTTACCCTTTTGAAGATTACAGTGAATGTGCATTATTATACGCGGAATAGTTTGCATTATTTGCAGTCAGTATGTCGTCTTACGCTATTATTACGTCTGCAAGTTTACTTTGGTGCCAAATTTAACAGATGATTACCGGAGCTCCTATGAAAAGGCGGCCTCCATGCTAAGAGCGAGTTCACACAGAGTACACAGATTAATAAAACATCGCTAACACATTTTTTGAAAGGTTATTTCAATATGCCATCATGTTAATCCTGGTGTGAAATGACACAAGCCACTATGTGTGCATTCTGAATGAACTGAAACACACGTTCTGACAATCGGGATCGAGAGACCTTCCTTCCCCGATAGGAGGGCCTGCCGGGAAGTGGTGGTTTCGGCTTTACAACAAGACACGTGCATTAAGCTAAGTATAGCTCAAGAGCGTTATAGATTCATTATGTGATTTGACCGCCTGCTTCAGAGGATTTAAAGAACGCCTGTAGCATGTTTCAACTTCACTCAGTAAATTACTACATCGTTGGACTGTGCAGCCAGCTTTACATTTTTGAAATGGCCTGTGAGCTCATACAGCAGTTGGAAACATTACTTATTTACATTCTGCAAAAAAAGGGTGTGTCCTGCCTGGCAACCAGGGCTGTTTTCAGGCATAGGCAAACCAGGCAGATGCCTAACTTGCTGAAGCCTTTTGTGTGCCGTCCCCATTTCTTCTAAAATATGCCTAGAGTGTCACCTGCAGGAGGGGGGCATTACAGAGGTATTCTCAGCCAGCTGTACCTTATGGAATTCTTATATTATATTGTATCACAGTTAGGGCACCTCCTCCCATCTTGCATTGTCTCCTCCCCTGTCCCAGGAGTTACCTCTGCAACTTCATCTGGTGGTCCTTTGTTTTTACTGGAGATGCACGTTGACCCAACCAAGCCATTATAACCGCATGGAGACAGTCTTTTGTTACATGCCCGAAATTGTGGATTCCTATAGCAACCCACATTTGTGAGTAGTTGTTATTTCTTCACATTCCCCAGAAATACTACACTATTTATGCTCCTGGTGCTCTATTTGTCTCCTTTTCTAATTGGTACCTGGGTCTCCAAACCTGAAATTCATCTCCTGGACCTCCCAGAATAACAAACAGATAACTTATCTACAAATATTTGAGACTGGCTGCTAATTGTAAAATAAACAGCACATCTATGGCACGTTGGAGCATTGCCATGTATGGTGCAGAGCTTTGTTTATTTTGGTGAAGTAATGGGCAGGCTTACTCTAAAGTGTACCTTAAAATAACACTGAAGTGAAGTAAGAAAAAAAAATCATACTCACCTATGCAGAGGGAAGGCTCTAGATCCCATAGAGCCTTCCTGGTACTCTCTCCATGTCCTCGTCCCCACACTGTACTACGTTTATATTTGCCAACTTTGGACGCCCCTGTTTCGGGAGATGCTTCAGTATTGCTTTTACTCTGAGGACCATGGAGGCTTCCATCTTTATTTCCTTTTTGAAAATGCAGTTGCCTGACTGTCATCTCATTCGTTACCTGGAACCAATTCGTAATATGTGCAAATACTGCACTGATATTAATAGGGGTACAGTAAAAATGGTGCTGCACTACTAAAAAATCCACAAATTTCAAAAACAGTTGCGCAAAGATAATCCTACAATCCAAAACTTTCTTTCCCTTACAGGGAATATTATTTATACCAGAAGATACAGTCCAAACATGTTTCTTTTATCTGGAGGTCGTCCAACTTCCTACTTCTGTGAGATGCCACCACACCTCAAGCAGTGGGCACTCACCATTCATTATTAACCCTCAGCTAGATGGGTCCACAGCACTTATGGCATACATGTCAGACTCCAGCCCATGGGCCAAATCTGGACCTCGGAGCCACCAGATTTGGCCCTCAGGTGGTTTCCCCACTTTGCATTATGTTTAGCCCACTTAGGACCACCAGAGAAGCTATATTGGATGGTGAACCCTGATCACCATGAAAGCCATATGGGAAGGGGATAAGCACGAGGTACCAGGGAACTGTATAGGAGAAGGAGGGGGGCACTAGACACCAGGGAACTTTATAGGGAAAGAAGGGGGCCACTAGACACCAGGATACTGTATAGGGGAGGAAGGACCACTAAATATCAGGGAATTGCCTGCAGACAATGGAATCAGAGTGGAGGCAAAATACTTTGATCTGTTTGCTCATTCAGTAACGACCACCATTTTTATGCTAAAAAAAGAGAAACACCTTTAAGACACGCCCCTACCACACCTCTAGTCACTTTTTGCCACATATATATGGCAAAAAATTCATGAAGAAATGGCATGGTGCCATCATGTAACGATTGTGGAATCGTATTCGCGGTCAGCGCACCAGACGTGCGCTGACGCAGCAGATTTCCTCCACAAGCGTATATTTGAGGACACCCAGGCTAGGTGCTATGCACCCGCAGAGGGCAATCCCCTCCGGCAGATGGCGCTGTGGAGTGCAGGCGAACACAGTCGCTGCACAGCCACAGATGCCAGACGGGAATTGTACAGATCCAGGACAAGGTACGATCAGGCAGGGCTGGATAGCCCACAAGAAAGAGAGCAAAGGGACAGAACCAATGTGTGTCCACCAAACTAGTCGCCACCCAGCGACGGTGAACACACAACGGCGGAAACGAAGTAGGAATGCAATCGCAAGAATGGCGATTGCCGACAGAGACACAAGACTGAGCAAAACAGGGCATGAGGGTAGCAAAGGCACAGCAAATAATACAATAAGTATATACGGAAAATAACAAACGCTAGCTAACCGCGAACACCGCACTCATTCGCAACAGTGCACGCGGTTATGCGCGGTCTCCATGTGATAAGCACAATAGAGACAAGCACGCCTAACTAACCATTAACAGACAAACATGAAACGGAGGACGCGAGTGCTTGCTTAACGGTTACCTCACCGAGCCTCCGGCAAGCGTAGCAGACAAGACAGACACACGAAAACAGGGACAAGCAAGAGATAGGATCCACAGCACTAGCGAAAAGTGGCTAGCGCGATCCAGGTACAGAGTAGCAGAACAGAAGGATCCCCAGCGCTAGCGAAAAGTGGCTAGCGCGATCCCAGAAGACAGAACAGAAGAATCCCCAGCGCTAGCGAAAAGTGGCTAGCGCGATCCCAGAAGACAGAACAGAAGAATCCCCAGCGCTAGCGAAAAGTGGCTAGCGCGATCCCAGGAGACAGAACAGAAGAGATAGCTGGTAGCAACCGCTGCACCAACTATACTCCAAGAACAGAGATCAGAACCATTTCCTGTCGACCACCGTTGGGACAGGACAATGGCAACAGAACAAACAAACAGATAATACAACCTGACTGGGCTAGAAGGGGAGCCTAAAGCAACCCCCAGGAATTAACTATACTAGATAGCAATGGCTGACACTCCAGCAGTGTCCATCAGGAACAGACCGTGGAAGGGAAATGACCAGCAAAGCCTTCTGGGAAACATAAAGCTCTTATAGTGCCAGTCATCAAAGAAGGCAGGTAGGGGATTTGCATAACGAATGTATGCAAATTCCCCAGCAAGAGAACAGACCAGAAACTTGCAATGGAAAGACAGGTCTCTGTTCCAGAGACCTGCAGCCCACAGACTAGAGGAATGGACAAACAGCTGTCTGCCTGTGCAGCCAGCTGAGCGGATCATCACATGCCATAATTCAGACCACATTGGTCCTTTTTATCATTACTAGTACAGTACTTTTTTTTTCATAATAACATTTGAAAATACATCAATTTAGAGGATAGTAATATAGGTTAGAGTCGCATAAGCACATTTTTTAGTAGTGAAATAGATTTACACAGATTTGTAGATCAGTCCTAATAGAGGTGCAAAAAAGGAATAAAAGAGGGAAAGAGGGACAAGGGGATTTAGAGGGACTGCCTCTCTCAAAAAAAAAAAAAAAAAAAGAGAGAGAGAGAGATGGTTGGGAACTGTGGTTTAGGGATTGTAATTTAATTAGCACAACAGATAGCCAATTAACATCTTCAAAAAGGTTGCAAACCATGGCGTCTTCCATAATCCCTTCACTTCAAGTTCCCTTCAATAAATAGAATGGTTATATAGTGCTTACTAAATTCATAACTATATGATCATTATTATTTTTTTCTTTTTATAATAAAGAAAGAAAAGAAAAAAAAAACCCGCTAAAACTGACTTTGACGACCATGCACTACTTCCTGGAAGCATTCTTTCCAAGCCGGCATTGATTATACATGAGTATGCAGGCTTTGCATATTAATAGCTGGCTTCAGGGAATTAGAAATGGACATTTTACATTTCCGCCTAAATCAATGTAAAATATGTATTACTTTAATGCAACTTAGAAGAACAAAAGTAACCGAGGCGCTAACAACAGATGTTGGCAAGAGTGAGAAACTGAGGTAAGAAGGGACTTAAAAGAGGCCTTGTGAATTGGAGAGCAGTGGGGCGCCTTTAACTTGAAAGCTGTCATTGATCAGCGATTCCCGCTGCTATACAGTGTTGTTGGTTTTGCATAAACTTTTAACAGAACTGGAATGCGTACCACGTACTGACTGAGTAAATCCTGGAAGAGGCCAGACCCGCGCCAGTCTGTCCAAACCTTCTCGCAGTTTATAACTGAATGTCAAGTAAGCAGTTGAGCATACAGTATACATATACATATATATTTAACCCTTTAGCAGCCAATTTATTAAGAGGCTTGCATGTGCACCAAGCCAATTTATTGAGCATATTTTTTATTTCTTATTGGTTACATTTCCCTGCTTCTAATTATTACTGCTGTAATGCGCACTTATGGCCACTTGACTCTAGGGGGCAGTGTGAGACAATAACAGAAGACTTCTGCTTTCAGTTTCTATATGTCTGGTAGTAGAGAGAGATCAAAGCATTGCAAGAATTTACAGCACAAAGAGTTCTGCTGACTGAGGTACAAAGCAGTGCACTTATCTCAAACGAGATAACTCTTTTGAAGCTGCTAATGGTTTAAGCAGTCTTTCGTAATTCTGTTTTGTTCTCCGAGCACAAACAGCCAGGCAGCATAGGCAGATGGCTTTGGTTTTTATACACTGAAGATAAAAGTCCAGCACCAGGCACAGATAGTACAATTGAATAGGTGTAATACGGAAATGTTTTCTTTGTGGAAAATAGGGCTTCTGCTGTTAAAAGTTATGAAAATTTTGATCACAATTTGAAACTTTTTTTAAAAAAATAACTTTGTAGCACTTTGCAATTGAGAAAGTACCAAAAAGTAGATGAAAAAGTACTGTTACTTTGAGTATTTTCTCACTTACTTATGGTTTAAAAGGCATTTTGTTGATAAGTTGCGAAAATATCCTGTACCTACGCCGTTTCCAAGCGATCCTTCGTTTCCCCGCCTCACCTTCTCTTCTTCCAATCGCCGTCCACTGTGCCTGCACGGGCCTGGCCACGCAAGTCCTTGTTTGCGCTCCCGTTGCCTGCTCCTGGCCACAGGTGCGGGAGCGAGGAGGCGCACGGCCAGGGCCAACGCAGTGGCTGTCAACTTGTAAGTCGGCGGTGAGAAAACTGAGCCATGGCGGGAGACTGGAGGATCGTTTGGTAAGTTTGCGGGCACAGCGTGGCTGCAGGGGGCTGGCAGAAGCCTCAGGTAAGTGAAATTTCAGGTCTACTTTAATTATGTTCAATACACAAACCTGATTTGAACTGATACACAATATTAATCTTATAGGGTTATTATTGTGTATGAATTAATTATGCACCAAAGAACATACCAACATCTTACAACTAAAGATAAGTTATGGCCATTACGTGATATATTCTGGGTTACTTCATTGCAATTAAAGGAATACTATCGATTGAAACAACTTTTTTTTTAAATACTCTATATTAGTGTACACATTGCCACTAGTGCTAGGGGCACTTTATTTATTCACCCAGGTCTCTCTCTCGCTATCCCTGCTTAAAAATTCCTTTCTCACACAGCTCATAGTAGTTTGGGTCACCCTGAGCTGCTTGGTTACTCTGTCACACAGCTCACAAATATATTTCACTGTGTCACTCACAGCATGCAGCAGACATGAGGAGAAATAGGCTGATCTGAGGTGGTAACAGGTAACTAAATGAGCTGTAATATTGCTGGAATATAACTAGCTATAACAATAGCCTGTGTTTACACTCAGACTGGCTGCCTGCTTGAGGTGATTCACTCCAGGCTGCATCCACTTTACAAGCTGCTGAGAGGTGCAGACCACTGTCTACAATTAGCATTATTAGTATCTTTATCAGTCAAGAGAAGCAAAGATAATAAACACACATTGCTAGAATCTTTAACCCCTTACCACCATATCAATAAGATTCTTTCAGCAAGGTGATAATTAAACTATAAACTGAGGAGTTGATAGCAACTCCCCTGTGCAGAGATATGGTCTAGCCCTCTGGGAGCTCAGTATTAGATACATTTTGTATCCAACACTGATGCCAAAACTGACGGAGGATTTTACAGCTGAGAGGAACAGCTGTGTGAGGAATCAAATTGCTCCCAGTACTTGTCCTAATGTGTGCTACAACATACAGCATTTAAAAATAAATGCATACATCGATAGTATTCCTTTAAGAGTATCAGATATAGATAAATGTTACAGAAAGCCACCTGTGTCATAGGATCTAATTAAAATGTTTATAGATGTCATTATGACTAAAAAAGATGAAGTTTGTTTATACAGAATAAGTCAAATGTCACATATACACACCTGTTCCAACTAACCGAAAAGAATCTGATAATTCAAAATGTCACAATTTAGAGAATGTATAAACTAAAATACATTATAGTAGCAGTAGAGTGTTGTACCATGTTAGCCATTAGTATACGCAAGAAGTTTTGAATCAGGATGATACCATTTATTGGCTAACTTAAAAGAATAAGAGTAATGGTGGCCATACATGGTACAATTTTTTCATACAATCTTACCATTTCTATGTAGTATAAGGGTAAATTAAGTGAATATACTGAAAGGATAATTTAGGCAGTTCCCTTATATTACATAGAAATGGTAAGATTATATGAAAAAAATGTACCATGTATGTCCACCATAAGGCAGTGCAGCCTTCTTCAGACTTCCATCCTGTTTGTTTACAAGATGTAGGAACAGACAGCTATATACATGCAGATTTTTTTTGCAAGCATAAATACATGTCATTAAGATGCCTTAAATGAAACAGAACATCTAAATGGGGTGAGAGGATGTTAGCTGATTTATGACTAATAGGTAAGACCCCTTGTTTATACAATCCTCACACAATTGGGACTAGGACTGTCACAGAGGCATCATAAATTACAAGTTCATAAACTCAGAATTTACGATGCCTGTGTGACAGTCTGAGTCCCCTCGGATACCCATTAACTCTTGAGGACCACAGGCTTATACCCCCCTAGTGACCACAGGCGATGTTTTACATTTCAGCCCTTCGCCACTTAAACAATTTATTGCCATAAAACTTAGCAGCCAAATGAATATTACCTCCTTTTCCTCCCACCAATAGAGCTTTCTGTTGCTGGTCTCTGATTGCTGCTTTCGATTTTTTTTTAAATGAATTTAAAAAGGTTTTTTAAAAAAAAAAAAAATAACCTATTCTCACCTGTGCGGTCATAGTGGTTAAGGGAGATATTGAAATTACATTGACAGTCTATTGCAATACCTCCAAGACCATGAGACCATGAGAAAGACATACGATTTAAGGGTTAACTCCCAAGGTTTTTAATTGTTCTGAAAATTATTTATCTAGTCAGTGAGAAAAAATTAGAATTATAATAAAGGACTCAACCTAGTTTAAGGCCAGGGTCACACTTAGCAGAATGTATTGCAAAAAGGGTGTGTGCATCAAACACCAAGTGAACCCTTATATACCTGGCTTTGCAGATAAGGCCTAATTAGCTTATTCATGAGACACTGCTCAAGCAAATCTGCATTCGCTTTCGCATGCCAGGATATGCAGGCTTTGCCAACTAACTCACCGCAACATTTTTGCCCTGCGGGGGATTAGTTTGTGCAGCATTTAGCACTTATCCAGGATCGCCACGTGGAGGCCCCCCCCAGGATCCCAGGAAAAGGGGGGCCAACAGGGCACTCCAAGCACTCTCACTGCTCAGAGACTCTGTAGCCGCCCCCGTGGGGGCGAGGTTAAGTAGTGCGGGGCGGCCCCACCCAAGCGCTGCCCCCGCCTGCACCCACCTCCCAAAGGTTAGGACCTACCTTATTTCGTATTGCGTCCAAGGGCATTATTATGCCAGGCCAAAAGTGCGCGACTTGGGAGCACTACGACAGGGGGGGGGGGGCTGAAGCATAGGTCACCCCAAGCCTAGTAAAGCTCAGGGGTGACTCTACAGCTCCACACTCCAATGAGGAAACAGGCTGCAGACAGCCCATGTAAAGAGAGTAGTCAACAACCTGCCTCCAGAAGAAAGGAACTGAAAACGTATTGCAAAAAGTGTGTGTGCATCAAACACCAAGTGAACCCTTATATACCTGGCTTTGCAGATAAGGCCTAATTAGCTTATTCATGACACACTGCTCAAGCAAATCTGCATTCGCTTTCGCATGCCAGGATATACAGGGTTTTGCTAACTAACTCACTGCAAAATTTTTGCCCTGTGGGGGATTACTTTGCGCAGCAGTTAGCACTTATCCAGGATCGCCACGTGGAGGTCCCCCCAGGATCCCTTTCAGTTTCTTTCTTCTGGAGGCAGGTTGTGGACAACTCTCTTTACATGGGCTGTCTGCAGCCTGTTTCCTCATTGGTGTGTGGAGCTGTAGAGTCACCCTTGAGCTTTACCGGGCTTGGGGTGACCTATGCTTTACTCCCCCCCTGTCATAGTGCTCCCAAGTCGCGCACTTTTGGCATGGCATAATAATGCCCTTGGACGCAATACGAAATAAGGTAGGTTCTATCCTTTGGGAGGTGGGTGCAGGCGGCCCTCCCTGGCAGTGCTTGGGGGGGCCGCCCCGCACTTCTTAACCTCCCCCCCAGGGGGGTGGCTACAGAGTCTCTGAGCAGTGAGAGTGCTTGGAGTGCCCTGTTGGCCCCCCTTTTCCTGGGATCCTGGGGGGGCCTCCACGTGGCGATCCTGGATAAGTGCTAATTGCTGCGCAAACTAATCCCTCGCAGGGCAAAAATTTTGCAGTGAGTTAGTTGGCAAAACCCTGCATATCCTGGCATGTGAAAGCGAATGCAGATTTGCTTGAGCAGTGTCTCATGAATAAGCTAATTAGGCCTTATCTGCAAAGCCAGGTATATAAGGGTTCACTTGGTGTTTGATGCACACACACTTTTTGCAATACACTTAGCAGAATCGCGTGAGTTTTCCATTATGTTCTATGGGGAAAACTCATGCGATTCTGCTTACAGTGACCCTGGCCTGGGAGCGTACATACACGTTTATCTCATGTCACTTCAGGTACCCTTCATCCTCTTTCTAACAACTATTCACTGGTGGGGCACCAACACTATTATTATTATTTAGTATTCATATAGCACTGAATATATAGTTTTATCAATCATTGTCCTTCAGAGTGGCTTACAATCTAATCCCTACCATAGCCATATGTCCCTCCTAGTCTAGGACCAGTAAACCTATCTTTTTTTTGAAGTGTGAAAGGAAACCAGAGTGCCCAGAGAAAACCCAGATATGGTGAAAAAATACCAACTCAGCGGGCCGCAGCTTTAATATTAAACAATTTATCAATTGCGGCACTAAATATGTTGTGTACCTCATTACTTGCGGGATATGTTCCCTGCAATATGTGGGGTGCACTATTCGGCCCTTGAGAGAGAGGATAGCGGAACACTATCTGGGTGCAGGCTGGCACACCTCAAAAATTAGTAATGTGGCAAGACACTTCCGAGAGATCCATGGGGGAGATATGACTAGCTTTTCCTTTTGTGGTATCGAGAGAGTCACTCCATCGCATAGAGGTGGAGATCTATACAAAAGATTATTGCGAAGGGAAGCCATGTGGATTTTCGAACTAAACACCAGAACTCCACATGGCTTAAATGCTAGATGGGACCTTGCCACCATTACTTAATTTCTATCCTTATTTATTTTTATCTTTATTCTGACTTTTTAAGTCCTTATATGTCAGTATTTGAGAACGCTGTCCTTTGTTTTTATCTTGTGTTATCTTGCATTTTTTGCAATTTTATCTCTGTATATTTTTGTATATGTGTTTTAATATGGCATTTAAGCCCAAATTGACTCCTCCCCGGCAGGGCGGGATCATGGGCGGGCACTTCACACACATATATATGTCTAGATGGTCACTTGTTTGATAGCTATGATTAAGGACGGTTAGTCCGAAACATGTCAGCTACGTGATGTTTGCCCTGGATGTTTTTGGATATGTCCATTAATAAAGGAAATCTTCACTGACAAGTGCGGACCATTTCTTCTTCTTGTGACTTTTGGACTTGCGAACCAGGTCGTGCACTGTCGTGGATTTCGGTGGGATGTAGCGGTTCCCACCCCACACAAGTTTCCTCGGTGTAGAACCATAGTTGCCTGGCTGTCTTGCTGATCTTTCTGGTCAGTAGGGTCTAAATCACACACCTGAAACAAGCATGCAGCTAATCTTGCCAGATTTGTCACAGACAACTAATCTGCATGCTTGTTAAGGGTCTATGGCTTAAGCAGAGTTCCCCAACCCTGTCCTCAAGGCCCACCAACAATACATGTTTTGCAGGATACCACACACAATCACAGGTGGGGCAATTAGTGCTGCAGCAGAGCTGATTAACCACCTCTGTGGATTTCTACAAAACATGCACGGTTGGTGGGCCCTGAGAATAGGGTTGGGGAACACTGGCTTAAAGTACTGTATTTTTTGGACTGTAAAACCATAAGACGTACCTAGATTTAGAGGACAAAAACCAGGGGAAAATATATATATATATATATATTAAACCTGGTGCATCCATGATGAATGGTCTTGTGGATTATGCCCCCTTTATACCTCATGCCCCCCCATGTCCTCCTTTATGCACCTTTGTGTCCCTCCTCTGCATGGGCACAGCACAAGGAGTTCCCAACATTGCAGCGGGTTGGAGGTTCGCATTGGCAGGCGTTCAGAAGTCAGGAACTCCGTGACTATATACAGTGACTTTTTTCTCCACTTTTGTGGAGAAAAAGTGAGTCTTATAGTCGAAAAAAAAAATGTGGCAGAGGATCAGCAGGACAGCCAGGCAATGTACAATATTTAAAATGAAATAAACATCTCCGCCTCCATAGCCCTCTCACCTTGGGTTCCCTTTAATACTAAATTCACCTTACGCTTTCTCTAACAATCAGCACCGTTTCAGGGTGAGGAGAACCCTTTTATTTTTATTTTTCCCACTTTTAAATGAAATACTTTATTACAGAGTAAATACTGAAACCAAATCAGTTATCCCTGCTTGAGATAACCTGTCACGTCGCACAGAAATGTCTCTATAAAATGGCAGCTAGACAGCGCTGCTTATGAGATCACATCTCTGTTTTATTAAAATATTCTATTAGCATAATGTCTGGGATGTATGTTATCAGGGCTATATTTATTCGCTGTAATTATGTGGCGCATCTCTTTACTAGAACAGTCACGCGGATTACCAGCAACCTATTATTATGTAACTGTAAAATGCAATTCTTACAGCTTAATTGTAACAAATCTATCTTGGGACGGCTGCTCCATTGAGCTTCACATCTCCCAAGTTCTTATTGTCTTACGCAAGTGACAGATCTTTTGAGAACAATTACAGGCACATACATTAAACCGCCCTGTAGTTCATTTATGGATTCCTTGAAAAAAAAACAAAAAAAAAACTATTAGTCATGGTACATAAGTTTGTTACAGAAGATGGAAGACGGTAACATGAATAGCTATCTGTAGTGGACAGTATAGTAAATATTCTGCTCCTTATGGCATAATATGGCTAGTAGTTGCCGGATAGCAGCATGATGTATCACTTCCGGACAATGGGCAGAGTTATGCTGATTATTCGGTTTGAGAGCCTCGATGCAGGCAGGGGTGGTTCTTTCATGAAGCAACATGAATCACATGCTTCAGGGCGGCAACAATTAGAGGACGGCAAGAGGCGGCTCCCCTACTGAAATGTCCCCCTCCTCGCACTACCCAACTCTCCCTCCTTAGATGAGCAGCGCCGCTTCACTCACCTGTTCTCAGCGTTCCAGTGACAGGCTGTCCAGGGTCCTGTATCCATGGCTACAGCAGTGCCTCATGTGGCGTGTTACATGCTGTCGGGTCATGTGTCGTGACGCTGTAGTCAGAGAGAAATCAGGACTTCACGTGTGGCTGGTGATCCCATCCCTAAACTGGTGAGAGCAGGTAAGTGATGCGGTGCCAGTGCAGCACATACCCGGCATCCTGGGGATCAGATGCTGTAGGCCAGCAAGGAGAAGATGCTGTTTTGGAGGAAGCTGTGGGAGGTAAGCATAGTGCCAGTGCCTGCAATGCATAGCCCGATGTGTCTCTCCAGTCTGGCTACACACACACACACACACACACACACACACACACACACACACACAGCTTTAGGCGGCAAAAAGTCTAGAGCCAGTCCTGGTTGCAGGACAGGTGAATTTGGTGCAGGCTTTGTCAAGCATGCAATAGGCAGAAATGTTAAATTGCAGTCTTAAAGAGAAACTCCGACCAAGAATTGAACTTTATCCCAATCAGTAGCTGATACTCCCTTTTACATGAGAAATCTATTCCTTTTCACAAACAGACCATCAGGGGGCTCTGTATGGCTGATATTGTGGTGAAACCACTCCCACAAAGAAATTCTGAGTACGTACTCTTGGCAGTTTCCTGTCTGTGCACCCTGTTGCATTGTGGGAAATAGCTGTTTACAGCCGTTTCCAACTGCCAAAACAGTAAGCAGCAGCTACATCACTTGCCAGCAATAAAAATGTCACCATGTGATAAATGTCAGAATATAAATTGGGGATTTAAAATATTTTACAATAGGCAAACACTGACTAAATCATTAATACATAATTATTGTAAAAATGAAGCACTTTTTTATTACATTATTTTTTACTGGAGTTCCTCTTTAAGGCACCAAGCTGATGATTTATGCACCTGATACTTGCCAATCGGCTATCACTAGATCAATCAGTATCAATACTAGCTGATTGGCTATAACTAGCTGATTGGCCGGTATTTTCAATACAACGGGTGCTGTCTTTGCGATTCCCAGAAAAGACGTCATAAGTAACTTTGTCTTTCCCATATCATCTATAGGACTTCGGTCTATGACCCCTATTCAACACGACCCATCTCGATGCAATGAGGTCACCAAGAAAGTGGAAACGGACACTTTACAGATCAGAGTCACTTTAAGGAGGCAAATAAGTTTGCAATTATTTATAGAAACAAATAGGCAGGAAGGGAACGTTCGATCACAGCAATATTCTCCCCGGCAATTACTCTTTAAATTCCCCAGAAGTGTCTGTAGCTCTTTCATCTTGTTCCACCCCTATTTCCGCACCCATCACTCTTCTCCGAGAAGCTGACCTTTAGTAATGTTATTTTCATAAATTCTGATAATGCCTGGCAAAGCATATTTAACGTCAGCGAGATATATTCATCATTTATTTTTTGAGTTTGTATCTAATTATGAGGGATTATTTCTGATCTAATGCATGACATTTATCCTAATATCATGTTTTTTTTCCTCTGGGCTTTTTTATACTTCTCTATGGAAAGACATTTTATTTGATTTATATTCGTATGAGCACTTGCTCTGATTTATAGATTGTTTCCAAGCGTGTTATGGACTCGCTATTCGCTAATGTCGCCTCACCTTTAGAAACAATGGTGTGCGTAGAGAGTAAATTACAAAAGAAACAATACCAGGCACTTTCTGAATCCAAACTGACTACAAAACATTCAAGCAAACCTGTTAGGAAAAAGGTTTAAAAAGTTACTTACCTAAGTAGTGGGAAGCCTCAGGATGGCCCAGAGGCTTTCCAGATTCTCCTCAAGCCCACCACTGCTAACTAAGACCCTATTTCTTCTAGACAGAGGTGTTTGGCTTTGACCCAGACTTGTTCTAGTTTTTACTCCTTTGATTGCCTGATGAAACAGGATAGAACCTGCGAAACACGTTGCATTATGGAGTACTTTAATAAACTGTATCTATCTTGAACTTTAATCAACAGTTTTTTTATTTTGTTTTTTTGGGGAGGTAAGCCCACCACTGCTGCCCTTTTTAAACATTTTTACTCTATTCTGGCACCTCTGTTCAAGCTTCTCTGGATACTCTTTTTCTTCTTGGCTGCGCTCCCATGTGATTACGAGCTTTTCCATATTAGGCATGCATGAGTAAGCTTCACACATGTCCAGTAGAGCAAATGGGCCTGTACACACACACACAAAAAAAATGCATGTGCGGCTTCATTCTACTGGGCAGGTGGACCTTACTCAAACATGCCCAGTAAGGAGAAGTTGGTAGTATATTAGACAAGCTCTTATCAAGTATGTTCAGAGATACCTAGCTGAAAACGTGGTCTACGCATGCACGAGCTGGTGAAAAGGGCTTCTGAATGGTTTTCTGGAGGACACAACACTGCAATGTACTTATTTCCTGTTGAGGAGAGTACCCATTTGGGTCACTTTTTTCCCTACAAGTACACTTTAAAAGTGGTTTATTTGGCATCATCCAATGAACGACCTTCTATTCAAATAACAATAAGCCCCGCTGTTGAATACATAAGGCTGTGAAAATGTTTGTTTCTGGACTGAAGCTTTAATTGGAACCAACATTTTGAGCTACCTTCTCTTTCTTAAAGCATATGTGAAGTAGAAAATAAACGTATGAGATAATTCATTGTATGCATACTGCTAATGGTACATACAATATTGGAAGCATAGAAGTGAGTGTCATAATTTTTATTTTCAGTTTAATGGCTTCATTTTTAAGATTTCAGCTTCAGTTTTGACAGACTTCTAAACAATATGCCTTGCTGAGTTGTAGGATAAACAGAAGTAATGAGCCTTTGAACTTTCCTGCACCTCATCTTTCTTTTCCCTGCTAGATAATAGCATTTTCCCTGCCAGATAATAGGCTTCTTGCCTTCTGTTTACTTTGCACAAAACCAGACTAAATTCCACAAGCTGTTGGACAAGCTCCTTCACAAAGATAACTCTCCCTGTAATGGAAAACAGAAAGAGTGTTCCATACTAGACCCTTCCGCTGCGTTGAGGCTATCCTTCTAGAAGGGACCCTAACCTCTAACTAATTATCAAATAAGCATAGTGTGCACCTGGGAGCGACTGGCCATAAATGGTTTACGCATATTTTTAAAACAACAGAGTAGAGATGGCAGCGCATTCTACAACCAGGCATCATCTGAAATGACTACCCAGAGAGGCGTGCAGAGCCACCTAGAGGCAAATACACAACTTGTATTCAAAACAGATGCACTAGAGCCCTAACATCTGAATAAAAATGGAAAGCAAACTTGAAATATCAAATCAATTTATGATCACAATGCTGCTAGTAGGACCACCCCCACAGAGATCAACTGGACTAGGGCTAGGACCCCAAATCTCTCCTGTCATGCCTTCGTGTCCTACCACCATGCTTACTCCTGGCTGGCACCTCTGATGTCATGAGAGGTCCAGAGGTAGCCATGGTGAGAGAGGATGCAAAGCTGGTGACAGGAGAGAGCGGCGAGAGTCGGTGCTTGATTGGGGCATGCCAATTATGCTAGGGGGCCATGCTTTATATCACAGGGCAGGCTGCCAGCAGGACAGCAAGGCAAGCCCCTGCTTCGGGCCTCACTTTACAGTTGGGTCTTGCTGTCCTGCTGCGTAATTTACATGCCCCAATCCAGTGCTGACTCTCGCCTGTCGCTCCTGTCGCCGGCTTCACGTCCTCTGTCACCGTGGTTACCTCTGAACCGGTGGGTGCCTTTCATGACGTCAGAGGTGCCAGCCAGAAGTAACCATGGTGGTAGGATGTGAGGGGTGGCGGCACCCCCGATTGTTATTCTAATTTAAAAAAGAAAAATTAAAAAAGACAAACTTCCTTAAAGAAGCGGCTACTGAAGCATGCTGGTCTTGCAAGACTCGCTGATCTAACATGAACGATGAAGCCTGTAACTGAAGCATTAATATCTCCGCTTATAAATTTTACTTAAGGGTATCCTCCGCTGACACAGCCACTCCAATGAGCGGGACCCATTTGTAACCGCCGGTCCATTCAATAAACAGAAAATGGGCTGCAATATTTACCTTTTATCATAATAACCACATACAGGCGCTGCTGAAATATATGGAGACCAAGTGGAGGGAATGAAAAATAATTTGGATCATAATGGTAACGTTGGTTTATGGAAACAGCAATTCCTGCTGGTTCTTGTTTACTTCGAGTAGCATGGTAATGATAAAGGGCTATGTCATGAATCTATTTCCTCCTTGCAATGGCCTAGCGTTAATTCTATTTGTATGTTATATGTAATTTGTGCGTCAAGCGGGCTGCCGGCATAAAATATCAGAGGCATTATGCATTATCATTTATTAAGGCAGGCAGCGAAGCGTGAAGACAAATTGGACTAAAGATATGGCTTTCATACGAGCTTTGCCCTTGAATCCAGGCTAATGCTCCAGTTACCCTTTCATGTAGCATTTTATTAGCATTTTATTTTAGCGCTGACAAATATTGCATCAAAATACACGGCGGGCCTGATTAACGGAGGTTCTGCAGCCTAGATATCGGAAGTGATCCAACAAACCTGGCCGACCTTTAATCAGCACTATGTGCAGTTAGGTGGAAACAAAAATCTGCAACCCACACTTGCAAAGCAGATCATTTGGACGCCATAGGCGCCAGATATATTTGGAACAGCGATAGGCAATATTGTAACTATCTTTATACCAGGTATGTCAGTTCAGCTATAGTTTAGCCTAGTTTCAGCTAGAGGCAGTCAATACAGCAGTGGCGGTGGTCAGTATGGTAATGGAGTTTGTCAACTCCACTGAACTCTTGATAGCGGTGGTGACTGGGAGGAGGGTGTAGGCATGGGGTAGTGTAGTGTTATGTGTAGATAGGGGGGAGTGTTAGAAGGTTAACATTATTACCTAAACTGCATTATTAGAGGTTTAACATTATTACCTGAACTGCAATATAGTAAAGCAACCACAAGATGTCAATGTCTGTAAAATGATCCAATGATCTCTATGGTATTCTGATTTACTGTATTCTCTCTGTGTTCCTCTATGTTCTAAGTAAGTTGCATTACCTGATGGTGGTGTATCGCGTATCTATGCATGTTTTTCTTCAGTAAAGTGCTCTAACTTGTTATACTGGAAGCCTATCTGCATGTACAGACCTCTCTGCTGCATCAGGGAGGTTAGTATTAGGCATAGGAAAGGCGGAGGTTATTTTTAGGCATACGTCTGGGGGAGGATAGTGTTAGGTGTAGGTAGGGTAGTGTTAGGCATACCTAGGAGGGAGGTTAGAATTAGGAGTAGGTAGGGTAGTCGTGCACGAAAAAAAGGCACAGTGAAAAAAGGGCCTGGCTGGATAACGAAATGGCACCGGTGGATAACGAAATCTGATAACGATAAAAATCATTGGCAAACTTGGGCAGGGGGGGGGCTGCTCAGAATTTCTGCCGGGGGGGGGGGGGGCCCGGCGATTCCTAGTTACGCCCCTGGATGCGTGCATGAAAAAAAATGGCAGCATGAAAAAAAAGCCCGGGTTATTAACGAATTTGGCGCCAGGTGCTAAGAACATTTGCTAGCGACAATTATCGTTGTCAAGCCTTATTAACAATAATTACTGTTATATAAAATAAACGAGAAATAATAAAAAATAAATATTAACATTAAATGTTGTAATGCTTTTCGTCAATACTGCTTAACCCAACCCTACTCTCACACAGAACCATCCCCTGGTGGTGCCTAAAACTAACCATTCCCCTAGTGGTGCCTAACACTAACCACCCCCTGGTGGTGCCTAAAACTAACCCCCCAGTGGTGCCTAACCCTGACCACCCCCCTCTGGTGTCGCCTAACCACCCCCCCCCCCACCGGTGGTGCCTAAAACTAACCGCCGCCTGGGTGGTGCCTAACCCTAACCACTCCCCTTGGTGTTGCCTAACACTAACCACTCCCTCTGCAGAAACACCCTTTTAGTTATATTAACGATAATACCTTTGAAAACGTAAAATCTGTAGTTATTAACGAAATAATACGACAAAACTATACCGTTATAAACTTCTAAAACGATAACTACCTCAAAAACTATACTGTTATAATCTTAACTCAATTTTTTGCGGCGCCCTTTTTTCACCGTATTAACGATAATTACATTAAAGTATATGGAGGCGCCCTTTTTTGTCCACCCTCAGCCGGCACCCTTTTTTCCTGCTTCCAATAGGATCCATCAGTTCATGGTCTTTCATTGGAGTGTTTTTGCTTGTAGTACATTTAGCTCCCCAGCTGGGCAGGAAGAACTGCCATATGAAACTGAGAATATTCAAATCCCTGCACTGGGCATTTTCCCCAGTGCAGACACCTGTATTGTCACAAATAACAGGTTTCCCCCTTGATCATTGAACTGTGGTATTTCTTGTAAATCATGTGACTTTTTGTAACCTGTGGTATTGCGCATGTGCAAACTCTGTATTTTTGGAGCATATAGGGAACATCTGTGAATTCATAAACTTAGCATCACTTGTGCTCACTACTTGTGTGTGTGTTGTTGTCATTTTAACCCTTTCTATCCTGACGTCAGGAGGCTTGTGACATCTGACTAGGCCGCAGCCTGGTCGTAATAGTGACCACTTCCTTTCACTAACCGCCGCCCGGGCAGTGCCTAACCCTAACCACTCCCCCAGGTGGTGCCTAACCCTAACCACTCCCCCTGGTGGTGCCTAACCCTAACCACTCCCCCTGGTGGTGCCTAACCCTAACCACTCCCCCCGGAGAAACGCCCTTTACCACATAGAAACAGTAATATCTTTGATAACGTAAAATCTGTACATACAAACAAAATAATATGACAAAAACTAATGTTGCAAGCTTCTAAAATGATAACATACTTCAAAAACTGTAATTTTCTAATTAACAATAATTGAATTAAAGTCTATGACGGCGCCCTTTTCGTCCACCCTCAGCGGGTGTCCATTTTTCCTGCTATCACTTTTGTTAGAAATACATGGGGGAGGTTAGAGTTAGGCAAAGGAAAGATGGAGGTTAGTGTTAGGCATACACTGGGCAAGGTTAATGTTAGAAGTAGGTAGGAGGCAGGTTAGTGTTGGGTGTAGATGGGGGGGGGGGGGGGGGGGCGAGGATAGGATAAGATCATAGTGGAATATTGATAAAATTACTGATATTCTCATGAACAGGTGATGTTAGAATACTGGTGACATTACCAAAAGTTTACTGTCTGCAAATTAACTAGATATGTTTCAAAATGTACACTTTGCTTGGGTCATATCAGACAACAAAAATAGTTGCTAAAAGAGAATCATGCAACTATGTTTTTTTCAGTCATATGCAATCATCCAATTAAGCAATACCAGTTACCTGGCTATCCTGCTGACCCTCTGCCTCTAATACTTTCAGCCATAGACCCTGAACAAGCATGAAGCAGATCAGGTTTTCCTGACAATTTTGACAGATATGACAAGACTAGCTGCATGCTTGTTTCTGGTGTGATTCAGCCATTACTTCAGCCAAATAGACCAGCAGGGCTGCCAGGCAACTGGTATTGCTTAAAAGGAAATAAATATGGCAGCCTCCATATACCTCTCACTACAGTTCTCCTTTAATTTGTAAATAAAGTTCATCAATAATGTCAAGCTAAGACAAGCCAGAGACAGCAGTAACAGACCTTATACCACAGTTAGCTCTATAGCACCGACTAAGCAAAAATAAATAAATACATTTCCGTGATTGTTTGAAGGTTGATTCTATTCTTATTTTTAGTTCTTTATCACTGGTTATAAGGCATGGAAAGGTATTGTATAGCAAAAAGAAAACAATCAGGGCCTTAGTGTGCAAGGCCTAAGGCCTCGTTCACATCTGCTGAGCTGAAAACCGTGTAAAAGCGCGTGGTAAAAAAACGCATGCGCTTGTGCTCGCTATAGTGTGCATTTCTGTGCGTTGCGCTTCTTTAAACACATTTTGCTTGTTGTACCAGCAGCAGTTGTCAATAAAACTTTGTTTTTGTATGTAAATGTAATTTTTTCTCCAATTAGGGGTAAAAAACGCATGCGCTTCTATGCGCTAAAAAAGCGCACCCATTCACTTGCATTGATGTGCGCTTTACAGCTCAACGCACAGAAATGCATGCAACCCTACGTTTCTGTAACGCTGCTCAGCGCAGCGCATAGATGTGAACCAGCTACATTTAGTTACATGGGAAAGTAAATACCTTGCTGATCGCACAGGGCAGTGCGCTGTAAAAAGCGCACAGAAACGGCCCTGATGTGAACGAGGCCTTATACTCTAGTTGGGTCCTTGATGATTGTTTCAATCGCCGTTGCAGAGTCAGTTGTAGGTTTGCACATCACGTAGGCTAGAGCAGCACACCCAATCCCTATTGTTATTTTGGAATGTCCAGAAAGAAGAGACGGGAAATATGAGCCCACCCAACACTTACCTACACACACGTGATAATCGTTAGTCGAAATGAATGATAACGACCGTTTCAGTTGATGATCGTTCTGTGTCCTGCAAACACAAATTGAGCTTGCTCAAGCATCGGGGATCATTAGAAATCTGTTGTCCCAGATCCTTAATGACCTCTGATGCCTGAGCAGGACCGATTGCAATATTCCGCTCCCCTCAACCACGGAAATTCGCTCAGTCGTGCGTTATCCCTCCAACCCCCTCCTTAACAACAGAACGCATCATTAGCCCGAAGGCTAGCAATGTGCAAATAACAACTGAAAACACAGCAGTTTTATTATAGCAAAGTGTGTCATCCTATCTTCTCCTTCTTAAAAAAAAAATGGAAGAAGAGACCGCCTCACAACAAACTTTATTTTAAAAGTTAGTATGAGTGATGAATGGGCAAGGAATTTGGATTAAAAAAAAAAAATTAAAGTGTACTTGAGGTGGAGTTAGGGGGGGGGGGGGCATATATGACACAGAGGCAGGCATATTCCCTGCTCTATGCCATGCCCCTATGTTTACCCCATGGCGCTGCAACCTTCTGAAACTACTGACACACAGCTTGTCGGCGTTCTCAAAGGAAAGGGGAGGGCGTCCCTTACAGGAGAGACACTCCTACAAAATGCCCACTCTGGGCGTCAGGGACGCCCCCTCCCTCCTCTCAATGGCTCTTCACTATGTTATCTCACCCCTTCCCCGCCTCTCCCCCACCTTTCTGAGCTATGTACTTCTCGAGTGAGAGCACAGAAGCTCTGTATGCAGCGTTGTGACCCCTGAAAGTGAAAGTTATAGGCTTCAGGGGGTCATGGAGCGGCGGTGATGGACGCTACCTGATATAAGTTGCCCCCCTGATCAGGTAGTATGTTTCTTATTACAAAATAACGCCAGCTTGGATTCTCTTTAATTTACTTACTTGTAAGGTGGTAGCTATAAGTTTGTAAAAAAGAAAAACAAAAGGCTTGCATTTAAAGAGGACCTGTAGTAAAATAATGTAATTAATAAAATGCCTTTTTTTTTTTTTTTACAATATTTAGGGAGATATATTGATTGCTTGGCAGTTGGAAAAATATGTTATTTCCCACAATGCAATGAGGTTCACAGACAGCAAATTGTCAGGACCATTGTCATGACATCACATTGTGGGAGGGGTTTCACCCCAATATCAGTCATACAGAACCCCCTGATGCTTTATTTGAAAAAAAGTTAAAATTTTCTTGTGGGAAAGGGGGTATTGGCTACTGATTAGAAAGAGATTCAATTATGGGTTAAAATACCTCTTTAAAACTAATATACTTGTTGCTCAAAGTTTGATTCTTACTGCAGTTACACTTTAAACTATGAGTTTTCGTTGTAGAATTGAGAAAAGACTACGTGCAGTGAATTGATTTGCCCTTGAGAAGAAGGAATTAAGGGAATAAAATCATCCTGTTACAAAATGCAAATATGCATTATGTATAAATATGTAAATGACACACACAGAAAATCCACTGGAAAATTGTTCACATTATAGTGGATTATGCCAATCCACATAACACTGTGCCAAACAAATCAGATCCTAGAGAAACCATACATAATATAACAGGGTCTTCTGACATTGGAGGCTGGAGGACAGGAAGAGGGGGTCTCCCAGACAGAAATGCAACCAGCAATAAAACTGGAACAGGAAATTACTTACCGTAGTTACATAGTTATTTGGGTTGAAAAAAAGATATACGTCCATCGAGTTCATCCAGAAAATAAAGTACAACTCCAGCCTGCTCCCTCACATATCCCTGTTGATCCAGAGGAAGGTAAAAAACCCTTACAAGGCATGGTCCAATTAGCCCCAAAAGGGAAAAAATTCCTTCCCGACTCCAGATGGCAATCAGATAAAATCCCTGAATCAACACCACTGGGCATTACCTAGTAATTGTAGCCATGGATGTCTTTCAACGCAAGAAAAGCATCCAAGCCCCCTTTAAATGCAGATATAGAATTTGCCAAATCTTCTTGCTGTGGCAATGCATTCCACGTCGCAATCACTCGTACTGTAAAAGAACCCTTTCATAAATAAATGTCATTTAGTGTTGGGGGTGAGGCTAGGATCAGCTTAAGTGAAGGCGGTGAAGGTGACAAAAGGTCATACAGAGGAACAGGAAGTCAGGGTATCAGGTTGCAGGGCCACCATCAGAAATTTCTGGGCCCTGTACTGGGCAAACCTACTGCCACCCCCTCCCCCAATGGCAAATCACAATCTGCAGGGGAAAAAAAAAAGGTTCTGTTAAGGCCTGAACATGCAGGCACCCTTGTGTCCGCTTTTCATCATCTGTAACATTGATGTGTTGCTAAATAGCTGCCAACAGGCACTGCACGTGGGAAGGGGTGGGGACTGAAGTGAATAATGATGAAAAGATGCGCTCACAACAAGGGGGTCAGGAGGTCTGTGTGAGAGACAGCAGGAAGATGTCTGTGTGCTGTGCTGGTGCTACTACTGAATTCAGAAACTACATTACACCAGCAAGCATCCACCTCAGATCAAGTTTCTGATAAGTGCCTTCATGTGCTCCACTTTGCTTCAGGGAAGGGACCCCTTACTGGGCCCCAGAATCCCTCGGGCCCCTTACACTTTTCCTCTCCATGATGCCCTAACGATGGAACTGTCAGGTCAAGATAGTAATGCTCACTTTCTGCTTAAAGAGAACCAGAGACTTTGGGAAAAAGATTTTATACATACCTGGGGCTTCCTCCAGCCCTATAAGCCTGGATCGCTCCCACGCCGCCATTCTCCGCTGCCTCTATCCGCCGGTACCGGGTCCCAGTTTAAACATAAAAAGGGCTACTGTATAGAAAAAAACACAAATTTTGTTTGGCTTTTTTTACTATTTATCACAAAATTTAGATTATATCCCTGTCACAATTTATGTTGAAGAGATTTGATTTTGAAATAATGCTACAGGGTGCATTTTTCACTATGATTTGAGAAAATGAAAGTATTTTTAATGGTAAAAATCAATCTTATTGGCTCAGGGAACATATATTCCCTTTCACCAATTAGTGCTGCATCAGATAGTGCCAGAGGTGTGCACAGGAGCAAGCCCATTTGTGCACAACTGGGCTTCTGCCACAAGACGTATATCTACATCCTTGTGGCTTAGATTAAGTCACAGAGGACATAGATATACTGTAGTGGTGGATAAAGTTAAAAGGCACTCATCAGCATCCACATACAGCAGGATTACAGATAATCTCTGCAAATACAACACGGAAAGCTACTAGCTAACAGTTCTGGTCTCTGCTATTGTTTCCTCGCGTTTACTGCCTCTGAAAGCAGCATGTTGCTTTTGAGACTAGACGCAATGCTGGGATCTACTGCCAGGCTTTCATGAAAGCCTGCAAAAGCCAGCTCTAAACGCTCCCATTCACTTGCATGGGATGGCAGTAGATCCCAAAAAACGCTGCGTCTAAAACGCTGCGTTAAACGCCACAAAAGTGCCCGTCTGAACCAGCCCTAAAGGTGGCCACACACCAATTTTTAAAATATCTGTTCAATTCAAGAATTGCAATCAATTTTTCTGACTGATTGTAACATTTCAAAAATATGACCAATGTACCACACACGTCCAATTTTTCCCCAATTATGATAAAAATGATTGTAAACTCTGAGAAAATTGCTAGGGTGTGTATATTAATAAATTGACAAGCTAACACACACCATACAATCTCAAAATTTCCAGCATCCCGGACCGATAAAAAAAATGGTACAAAAAAAAAAGAAAAAGGGAAATCCAATCAGAATTTTCAGTTGAATGAAAAAAAAGCTTTCGATTTTTTGGGGAGATCCGATCATATTTATCGAATTGTCGTAAAATCAGATCATTTTATTGTATCGTGTGTGGCCACCTTAAAGAGACACTGAAGCGGAAAAAAAAATATGATATAGTGAATTGGTTGTGTACTATGAATAATTACTAGAAGATTAGCAGCAAAGAAAATATTCTCATACTTTTATTTTCAGGTATATGGTGTTTTTTCTAACATTGCATCATTGTATAATATGTGCAGATTACACAACACTCAGCATTCAAAATGAATCTTTCAGAGCAGTCTGTGAACTAATGACCTCTCCTCTAGCAGAGGAAAAGTAAATAGTCCAGGAACAGTTGAGATAATAAAAGTCAGATAACAGCCCTCTCCAGGACTAACTTAGTCGGAGAGCTTAATGGCTTGTTTGCATATAGATAACAACTGGAGTTTCTCAACACTTCCTGTACTGGAAACAATTACACTGATGTATCTGATCTTAATGTTTTATTTCTTAGCTGTGCTGCACATACAAATCATAATATCATCATTTTTTTTTCGCTTCAGTGTCTCTTTAAGGGAGAGCTCCGATGAAATGTCTGTGTTGTCACTGAAGACATTTGTTTCTCATCACTGTCCACAGACAGGTAGGTTACGAGTGCTGTAATAACAGCACAGGAGATTTGGGCGCAGCTGGCGCCACCATAGACCGAAATAGGAATTATGAATATAGCAGCACACTGTAACTTCGGTGCCATCAGAGGACGGAGCTGAAGTTACTTTTTAAAACACTGGAATTCGGCTGCCAGCAATAGCTGGAAGCTGAATTAAAACTTTACCCACCATCCACGTGGACCCGAAGGGGGAATAGTAATTAACGCTCTCGGGACTTGCACAGGAGCAGGGTTAGCCATATAGCAGCTGTATCCTGCGCCCAAGTCGGTGATCAGAGGTATGCGCAGAACAAACCTTACAGAGGTACTCCTTATCATCACTCCTCTGAAAACTGAAGGAAAAAAAATAAAACCTGGAATTCTGTGTTGCATCAGTTGAATTTCATGGAATGTCTCTAGGGCTCCAAATCTCAGAACTTTGGCCTGTCAAAGTTAGGCCCAGTGCACACCAAAAACCGCTAGCAGATCCGCAAACGCAAGCGTTTTTTGAAGCTGTTTTTCAGAGCGATTCTAGGCATGTTTACAGCGATTTTCTAAACATGCCTAGCGTTTTTTGGTGTTTTTGTGTAGCAGATTATATATTTTGTTACAGTAAAGCTGTAACTGAACAGCTCCTGTAACAAAATCGCCTGGAAAATCGCTCTAATCTAGCACTTTTCAGAGAGATTCTCCCCCCCGCAATTGTTTTAACCACTTTACCACCAGCGGTGCGGATATCTCCGTCCCTTTTTCCACCATGTCAACACCAGGGACGCAGATATCCGCACCTCCCGCAGCTCCCCACGCTCGTGCGTGCACCCCGCCGCCGCCCGCCTGGAGATCAATGAAGGGAAAAACCGTTCCCGTTCGTTGATCCAAGCCCCCCCCGGCAATGATCGGCTGCTGCTATGAGAAGCAGCGCAATCATTGTGAAAAAAAAAAAAAGTTTCCCAGCCTCATAACACTTCCTGCAAGCGTACTTCCTACGCTTGCACGTCGCATAAACAAAAAGTTACTGTGGCCATCTCGTGGCCAAATAGTAAAACTACACCCTAATGCATTTTTCATATACTTTTTACACTAAAAATTAACTCACTACCTCCCACACTCCCCAATTTTTATTTTTTTTTGTATTAAAAAAAAAAAAAAAAAAATTACAATTAAAAAAAAAAATACATAAATAGTTACCTTAGGGATTGAACTTTTTAAATATTTATGTCAAGAGGGTATAACACTGTTACTTTATAAACTATGGGCTTGTAATTAGGGATGGACGCAAAACTGGAAAAAATGCACCTTCATTTCCATATAAAATATTGGCGCCAAACATTGTGATAAGGACATAATTTAAACAGTTTTATAACCGGGACAAATGGGCAAATAAATTTAATGGGTTTTAATTACAGTAGCATGCATTATTTAAAAACTATACTGGCCGAAAACTGAAAAATAATATTTTTTTCCCGACACTTTTTCCTATTTTCCCATTAAAACATATTTAGAATAAAATAATTCTTGGCATAATGTCCCACCCAACGAAAGCCTAATTGGTGGGGAAGAAAACAAAATATAGTTCATTTCATTGTGATAAGTAATGATAAAGTTATAGACGAATGAATGGAAGGAGTGTTGAAAGGTGAAAATTGCTCTGGTGCTCAAGGGGTAAAACCCCTTAGTTGTGAAGTGGTTAAAAACTGCTCAGAAACGCTCTTGGTGTGCACCAGCCCTTATATCACAAATTCTGAAATGTGCAAATTAGTGAACTTTAAAGTGTACATGAAGGGAAAAAAGTAACCCTAGGGGTTACTTACCTCAAGAGGGGAAAGTGTCTGGACGAGCTACAAAATTGATACGTGGGATGGAAGGTCTCACTTACCAAGAAAGGTTAGATAAACTGGGTTTATTTAGTCTAGAGAAAAGACGCCTTAGAGGAGATCTAATTAACATGTATAAATACATTAGAGGGCAATATAATAGCTTGGCGGATGAGCTTTTTGTCCCTAGGCCTTCTCAAAGGACTAGAGGACATGAGCTGCGCATGGAGGAAAAACGTTTTAGCCATTTATTTAGGAAAGGGTTCTTTACAGTAAGAGTGGTTAAGATGTGGAATGCATTGCCACAGGAAGTCGTTATGGCAAACTCTATACCTGCATTTAAAGGGGGCTTAGATGCTTTCCTTGCGTTGAAAGACATCCATGGCTACAATTACTAGGTTATGCCTAATGATGTTGATCCAGGGATTTTATCTGATTGCCATCTGGAGTCAGGAAGGAATTTTTCCCATTTGGGGCTAATTGGACCATGCCTGGTGGTTTTTTTTTCGCCTTCCTCTGGATCAACAGGGGTATGTGGGGGACGGGCTGGAGTTGTACTTTGTACTGGTTGAACTCGATGGACGTATGTCTTTTTTCAGCCAAAATAACTATGGATCCCAAAGAGGCTAACAATAACTGGGAGTCAATTTTCCTTTTCAATGCTTCAGCAAGCGTACACAGAGTTTAAGCCAGATCAAAATGCGCAGTGCTCAATATGCAGGGATTTGCATGAAATAATCATGCAACAGCTTGCACAGGTCTCACCAGTTAGTGCAGGTACAGTACTGATAGTGTGCTCCTCTGTCTACATTTCTGTGCAGCTTGAATGGTGTTGTAGCATTGCAGATGATTGCAGATGATAGGCAATTCCCTCAGTAATCAGGCAGCAGCATATATAGGAAACTTAGGCTGGTATTTTTTAGGTAATCCACGCAGTCCCAGAGTATTATGCAGATAGTGAGCAGAGGCGTATCTAGAGGGGTGCAGGCATGGCTCATGCCATGGGTGCCAGAGCACCATGGGCTCATGCCTGCCCTAGTGCTGCGCTGTCATGCCTGCCCCTCTGTCTCCCCTTCACTCAGACCTCACATCAGACTAATTCTGTTATCTGGGAACCATGGCTATTTAACTTCCGTATGTAGGGCGCACTTGGCTTAGTGTTAGAAAAGAGATGGAATAAGAAGAGATGTTTTCAAAAAAAGTAACTTCAAATAGCGTGCAGGCTACAAGTGGCTGCCAAGACACCCACCGACCATGGCTCATGGGTCTCCGACACTATATATGTGCCCGCCCAATTTACATTATAGCTGGATATACCGTAGAATACAGCAGGTGGCAAAAAACAGGTTTACTATAACATAAGTTCTATTACATCAGGATTGACTATACTATACTAGTTACTCCCATATACTTATAATGGGGCTTGGCCGGGAGCTAGACACATAGACCTCAATTCACTAAGCTTTATCAAACACTTTATCAAACGTTTGATAATTTACCTCATGGGTAAAATCTAATTTTGATTTCACTAAAGTGTTATAGATTTATTGAACGTTTTATCAATAAAACATTTGATAAATATATAACACCTTAGTGAATTCAAAATTCGATTTTACCCATTAAGGGAAAATTATCTAACGTTGTTTGATAAAGCTTAGTGAATTGAGGCCAGAGTTTACTATACCAGAATGTTTATTATATCAAAGTTTACTATAACAAGATTATACTGTACATAGATATAGGAAGAGTTTCTGATGCTGAAACCAGGAAAAATACCATTAGGGCTATGTCACAGTGCTTAGTTGTGTTGTCATACAATTCGATGGTGCCGTTTACAGCACTGCGTTGTAACTGATCACGTTATTCTAACTCGATGCATGCAGGCTTTGTATCAGGGCCTGTTTCCAGTACATGGGAATTCACAATACAAATTTTCGTATTGACAAAGTAACCAATGAATGTCAATTTAGTCATTCCCATTGAATGTGAATTTTCGCATGGGGTACGATGCAGAAAAAATATGGATTACCGGAAGAAAATTCCAAATAAAATTTTGCATACAGGAAAAACGTGTAATATCCTAGTGGAAATAGGCCCTTCAAGTCTATGTCCAGTCTCCATTGCAGTTTACACTCATTATAATGCATGCGTACTGCAACTAATGACTGTCAACCTAATACCTAGTGGTATTTACCAAAAGGCACTGTAGGCACATGCCTACAGGCGCTTAATAATGGAAAGGTGGCTAACTTCCCTCCCTGAGTGCCTCCTTCCCTATACAGAGTCCTGATGACAGTGTAAATGAGAGGTTACTCACCCTGCTTTTGGCATTCCACTGATGAAATATTCCTTCAGTCAGGGGCACCTCTAGCTTAGTACTGAGGGTACCTCTGGCTGGGACAACCATTACACTTGCGGTGCAGTTTGGTGGGGGTTCATGAGGGTGAAGTCTAAGGTGCCAGGCCGTCTGTGCCTATAGGCTCCTGTGAGGTATATCCGAGTCTGTGGTATCCTGAATAATTCACCTGCATTCTACTATATGACAGGTCGTTAGTTTTTTATGGACAGCGAGGAGAGGGCCAGAACATACCACAAAGGCTGCATCTGGAATCACCAACAGCTCACATGTGCAGCACCTCTAATAAGCTATCTGCACACTTCGCATTCAAATCAGATGCAAATCAGGGATTTGCATCTGAATCAAGGATGTGCATTTAGGGATACGCAACCTCCCTCCCCTTTTTCATACTTTTTTTATATTTGGCATCTGAGCATTGCTGACAAGGAGATATATATAATTTCAGAAGAGCCTGTAAGTAAGGCAGGTGGTTTACAAGGACTGCCCTCTGCTCTTCCTATCCATATTTACTATTTACCAGGGGCCATCTCTGTGCTGCAGTACACACCATCCATCAGCACAGCAGAGAGAAGAATAATGAGTAGGAGAAAAGAAAGCTTCATAAAAGGCATAGAGGAATTCACAACACAAAGTAGCTTTTAGAAGCAGCTGTCAGTCTGTGTTATGTAACATGAATGAGAACAATGGAAGCAGAGAGGGAAGGCAATGTTGGTGTGCGGAATACATAGCAATCATATCGATCACCAGACAGGAGGCTCAGTAATTGGTTCTCCTTATCTTCTTAACCCATGGCTTCTAATAATAGCAGTTAGGACAATTGCCACGTTACACAGTTCAAATTGACATACATGAATATCTATTGGAATATCTGTATGAGAGGTTAGAAAAAACGACTCCCAGTCATTTCATATGAAATGTATCCATCCGTCTAGCTGTCTGCGTGAAAGATTAGGAGAACTCATATCAATATTAACCCCTTGCGCTCACAAACTACATGCAGCCAGGTAAACAGACAGACATACAGCAAACATCTCTAAAGGTGTTGGAAAGGGAGGGTATTAGTTATCAAAGCACTGCAGTATTTTGCATTAAAGAAAACTTGTAAATATAAAGGAAAAAAAAAAAAAATCACTCACCTCGGTAAAGGCAGAGCAGGATCTTCCACCAGGCTCACTAGGCAGGTGCTTGGGGCCTTGTGGGTGACAAGGGGCCCACCCGCCACCTTCTCTGACCTCTCTCCACTTCAGCTTACCAAAAGGACCACAATGAGAGCCCAAATCGACCACCTTGACTAGGGCCCCGTTACAGCTCAAAGGAATACTGTAGGGGGGGTCGGGGGAAAATGAGTTGAACTTACCCCGGGGCTTCTAATGGTCCCCCCACAGACATCCTGTGCCCGCGCAGCCACTCACCGATGCTCTGGCCCCACCTCCGGTTCACTTCTGGAATTTCAGACTTTAAAGTCTGAAAATCACTGCGCCTGCGTTGCCATGTCCTCGCTCCCGCTGTCACCAGGAGCGAGCGGGCCCAGTATTGTCTGTTACATAATTAATTAAATAGAGAGGTGATGGTGCCTTGTATATTGGTTAATGTCCCCGTATGATACAGGGTGGGGCCAACCCGAGGATTGACAGGTATATAACTATTTAGCAAAGAAAGGTCATAAGGCCACCATAATTATACCAATATGCAAAATCAGTTTATTACAGTAAGATACACTACAATACAAAGCACAATCCCTTAAATAGTCCCTCGAATAGTCTCAAAAACCCTCCCCACATTTAAAAACAGACCATGCAGAGCCTGTATCATGCATGAGTGGTCCACTGCTTGTGTCTTAAATACAGATCAACAATCAGGAGTTTAAGCCTAAAGGCTATATGTTCACCTCACAATCGCCCGTGCATGCATTCACCTTCCAAACTGCCACCATGTCCCAATGTATAACGGGGGCCCCCCTCTCACTCTCTTTTCGCCCGTAATGAGCAGTGGAGAATGTGATTTCCAACTTTCAAATGATAAGTTCCGCTATAAGGAATCAAAGTCTCCGGATATCTTATCACCTCACAACTTTAGGTGTAATACTTTTAGGAAGTATGGATGGGTCTCACCCGTGCACGGAGCACGGAGCTCCGTTTGGCTGAGTGGTTGCATACCAGTGACATCACCTCTGGCGGCCGCCTCCATCCTGTATCCAGTACCAGCGTGGCTGGCGTGGTCCGCGTGTTGATTATACACGCAATGGAGTCATCTATACCGGTGATCTGTGCGGATACTGGAGTTACCATGTACATGGCCTCAATATACTGAATGGAACAAGCGGTACTGAATATACGGAAAAGGAAACAGTGCACGGGTGAGACCCATCCATACTTCCTAAAAGTATTACACCTAAAGTTGTGAGGTGATAAGATATCCGGAGACTTTGATTCCTTATAGCGAAACTTATCATTTGAAAGTTGGAAATCACATTCTCCACTGCTCATTACGGGCGAAAAGAGAGTAAGAGGGGGGCCCCCGTTATACATTGGGACATGGTGGCAGTTTGGAAGGTGAATGCATGCACGGGCGATTGTGAGGTGAACATATAGCCTTTAGGCTTAAACTCATGATTGTTGATCTGTATTTAAGACACAAGCAGTGGACCACTCATGCATGATACAGGCTCTGCATGGTCTGTTTTTAAATGTGGGGAGGGTTTTTGAGACTATTCAAGGGATTGTGCTTTGTATTGTAGTGTATCTTACTGTAATAAACTGATTTTGCATATTGGTATAATTATGGTGGCCTTATGACCTTTCTTTGCTAAATAGTTATATACCAGTATTGTCTGTGCCTGCCCAGTACGCTCCTGGTACTCCGAGGGAAGGAGAACGGATCGTGGGCGGCCTCTAATATGCGCTGTAACTACTTTTTAAATGAAAGTGCAATATTGTTTTTGCGGAAATAAGTAAATAAGGTTAATGCACCATGGGAGCGCTCGTTTTCTTCTGGTTTGGCTACAAGCTGATATAATGGCGGCAGAGTGTCACAATTTGTTTCGAAAATGTGGTCTAAAGGGAATCCCGCTGGGTCCCCCTAAAGCAGAACTTCCCAACCCTGTCCTCAAGTACCACAAACAGTACAGGTTTTGCAGAAAACCACAAACATTCACAGGTGAGGTAATTAGAGTCTCAGCAGAGCTGATTAACGGGTACACATTATGATGGCGCCGCTCAGTTCAGTTAGGGGAAAGCTGAATGACGGCTCTCCCCGCTGCCGCTAAACTCCGAGGCGGCGTTAAATACTATTCCCCCTCCGAGTTGTGGCACTTCGGAGGGAGATGTATTTCGGGGTCTGGCAACCGCCAGAACCCTGAATTACTGCTACGCGCCCCATAGCATTGCTGCTATGACGGCGCCCAGCTTGGGCGCTTGGTTCTCAGAGCCGCACACCGAAATGAACTGATCCGCTGATTAACTACCTCTGTGGATTTCTACAAAACATGCACTGTTGCTGGGCCTTGAGGACAGGGTTAGAAAGCTCTGCCCTCAATTATACCAGCGCCCTGTAATGCACATGAGTGCACAGTGCAGCATCATTCCCCTTTGCTTGTTCTGCAGCTGCTGGTGCCTTCCTGTAATGTACTGATGTGCAGAAAGCACAGCACCGCGTCATTCCCCCTTTGCTAGTTCTGAGGATTTTGCACTACTTGCCTCCATGCTTTTACAGAAGAGCTTAAAGGACAACGGAAGCGAGAGGAATATGGAGGCTGACATATTTATTTCCTTGTAAAGGGACCATTAACTAAGAGGGATATGGAGGTTTTCCTTTTAAAATAATACCAGTTGCCTAGCTGTACTGCTGATCTCTTTGGCTGCAGTAGTGGTGAAGTCACACGCCTGAAACAAGCATGCAGCTAATCCAGTCTGACTTCAGTCAGAGCACCTGATCTGCATGCTTGTTGAGGGGCTGTGGCTAAAAGTATTAGAGACACAGGATCAGCAGGAGAGTCAGGCAACTGGTATTATTTTAAATCGAAAAATCCATATCCTTCTCAGTTTAGGTTCCCTTTAAGCAATACTAGTTAGCTGGCTGTCCTGCTGATCCTCTGCCTCTAATACTTTCAGCCATAATAATAACTCCAGTATTTGTATAGCACTTTTCTCATGTCGGACTTGTGAGGCAGCCACGAGAGCACTCAGTAGGCAGCAGCAGTTAGGGAGACTTGCCCAAGAAACTCCTTACTGAATAGGTGCAACTTACTGAACAGGAAGAGCAGAGATTTGAACCCAGGTCCCCTGTGTCAGAGGCAGAGCCCTTAACCAGTACACCATCCAGCCACCACAGACAAGCAGGCAGCAGATCAGGTGCTTCTGACATTATTGTCAGCCTGCATGCTTGTTTGTGATGTTATTCAGACACTACTGCAGCCAAAGATCAGCAGTGCTGCCAAGCAACTGGTATTATTTAAAAGGAAGTAAGTATGGCAGCCTCCGTATCACTAATTTACCTGGAATCAGACTTTGTTTTCTACATTTTCTATTTAATGATAAAAAAAAAGAAATCATTACATTTTTCCCCAGCAAGCATTGTCAATTAAATATATATGCAGTACACACCAATAGTCAGTCATCCTATTAAATGTTTAATAATATTTATAGTAAAATAATTTTATGAAAAATTGTCACAATGAAATAATGGTAAATGTGATTCTTTAGCTAAGGGAACATGGAGTGACATGAAATATTATGTGTACAGCTCAGGTGTGGAACTCTGCTGCCACCATGGGGTTAGCATGCAATACAACACATCACATAATGCTTATGCTTCAGGATCTGTACTGGAGCAGTAAGGGCTCGTTTACGCTGAGTGTTTGCAGGTTTTTTTTTAAGCGCTGGTGATTTTTTGGAATAGCTCCAAAAGCGCTTGTGAAATGATTCCCTATGAGAGTGTTCACATGTAAGAGTTTTCGATTTCATTGAAATCGCAAACGCGCTACATGTACCTGGAAAAACAAAGAGAAATCGAGAGCCCGATATGGTGTAGTATTGTTAAGTTGGTTGTGGTTAAAAGCAAAATATTTTAGATATACTCACAAACATGGGTTACCCATAGGCAACCACTTCAAGTGCAGGTGGGGAGTATTAGAACCTGACCCCACTCAGGTTTTTAAGATGTCGCTCTCTGTAGATAGGAAACGGGGTAGCACCCCTCCACCGAGGGTGGACTCAAGATTTCAGCAAGGCTTGGTGTACAGAGGCGCCAGAGTAGAATAAAAACGTTTAAAAACCGTCTAAAAGAGGGGGATGTTCAGGTGGACTTACCTCCCTCAAAAATATAAAACTCAATTGAGTCACAATATATCAATACAAAAATGTTTATTGAACTCCACTTAGTGCAATGCGTTTCGCAGGTGTGGTCCTGCTTCATCAGGCAAACAGGAGTATAACTCAATGGGTCTAGATGCAGAAATGAGCGCCTCTGCGCTACATGTACCATTTTCCGAATGCTTTGGGTCAATGGGCGGTATAGTGAAAATCGCAAAGCGCTTGAAAAAGCGCTTTGTATATCGATTTCCCGAGCCCTACTATGAATAAATACATTGTACTTATTCATTTCCCGGCTGAAAGAGCTCACCTTCCTGACTAACACAATCGCTCAGCAAAAGTGCTTTTCTAAGCTCAAAGCACAGGGAAAAGTGCTTTAAAAAAGCCCAATAAATTGCTCCATCGTTTGCAATAGCGCTGGTGATTTATAATGGGAACAAGGCCTAAGGGCTGATTCACACTACAAGAGCTTTTTAAACACAAGAGATTTTAAAAACTCTGGCTAATGCAATGCTATGGGGGATTTTTACAAAATCACATCGCTCCAGTGAGAATACTCACGTAGGATAACGTTGGCAAGAGCTTTTAACATCACAAAGTGCTTACAAAAGCTCTTCCAGTCAGAACGAGCCCTGAGGCCCCATTCACACCTAAAAGCGCAAAACGCCGGCATGTTGCGGGAGTGATTTTTTCCACGATTAACGCGGAAAATTCACTGGACACTGTAGCGTTTTGGGAGCGATCGTGATTAGTGGTACTATGCATGGTAATCGGGATCGCTAATCGCCGGCAAAACGCTGCATGTTACGCGTCTGCCGTTAACGCTAACCCCAAATGCGGCAGTGAGAACACTGCCATACTTACATGGGCTAGCAGTTTTTAAAAACAGTTAGCGTTATGCGCTGAGCGGGAATCGCACAATTCCCGCTCAAGTGTGAATGGGGCCTAACAGTATTTCTTCGATCACAAGAGTTTTGGGTACTTTTCCGTTAGCCGGGCGCATCCGCTAGGTGGCGCTAATTACATGAATAGTCACGTAACAAAAGTGTGTACCTTACATTAAGCCAGCGGCAATGTAACAGATGAAGCCACCGGCTTCGGCTCTCCTCCCCCTTGCCTCTCTCCTATACAATACTGGGCAGCCGGGGGACATGCATGTCCCCGAGAGTCGTTAGTCGCGGCAGGAAATCTTGCCATTCGTTCTTGCAGAGCCGGTGCTTGCAGAATGTCTGCAGCCTCCCCGCTCTGCTTGTTTTTTGTGACGAACGACTCTGGGGGGGGGGGGGGGGGGGGGGACGCGTGTCCCCCGGCTGCCCAGTATTGTATAGGAGAGAAGCAAGGGGGAGGAGAGCGAGAGCCAAAGCCGGCGGCTTCATCTGTTACATTGTCGCCGGCTTAATGTAAGGTACACACTTGTTACGTGACTATTAATGTAATTAGCGCCACCTAGCGGATGCGCCCAGCTAACGGAAAAGGGCTGAATTGTGCATTCCACCAACAAAGTATTAGCAAGGATCTGAAAAAAGCCATTATTTTCCACTTGAAATAAAAGGTATCAAACTTTTCGTTTTACAAGAGTATTGATTTTTTTTTTTCTCTTTTGAAAGTCGATCAACTAGTGACCCACTCACTAGAAGAGAGATGTCCTTTGAGATTCTCTTTCGCTAATCGATGTGAACGATGTTGCGCCTCCATGCGCTGAAACCCAAAATCCATTCTGCGTTGATCAAAATCATGTGAACAGTAGCCAATTCCTTCACGCCGAATATTTACCACCCTGCCCGATCAAGTAAACTGGTCGATTTGCCCAGATATAATTGGTCCATTTTTCAGAGATCAATCAGAATTTGAAGGACACCCGAGGCGAAAATAAACAAATGAATTAAACAATTGTATCTATCTTCCTTCTCTTAAAATGACTTTTAAGATATTTCACAGTTTTATTTTATGTTTAAAACTACTTTTTAAGTAACTGTTTTAATGTTTTTGCTAAATGACACATTCATTGAAGTATGCCAGAGCTAAAATCTATTAACTATTGACCCTTTGTATCTTTTTCCAGCTCTCAGAAGCCATTTTCTGCTAGGAAAGTGTTTTATAGTTGGAATTTCTTATCCGTGAGAGTCACACTGTAGTCACTTCCTGTCTGAGTCAGGACCGAGTCAGCCACTTACATACCTGATATTTAACTTTTTCAGGCAAAGAGAGAAAAAAGGAACACAGCCTAGTTGTGTGCTAGGCACTGTACATACACGTTTATCTCATGTCACACGTCACTTCGGGTATCCTTTAACATAATTGTTTTCTGATCTGATAAAATTAAATAATTGAATGGTCGATCTTACAGGAAGATAGAGAAATGTATTTGCACCTTTACAGATTAATTTGGCAAAACGATTGATTCCCCTCCAAAAGGAATCAATTTCTACTACTAACGGCAACATTTTCAGTAGATTCTAGCAGGGTATACATTGAAAAAAAAAGTATTGAACTGAAGCGTTGCACTGTTAATAGCAGTGCAACGCTATAGCCCGAACTACTTCTGCTCCAACTCTGCCCCCAATCGACCTAGATCTTCCCTCTTGTCCAATCAATAATTTTGATACATTTTTGGTAAAAAACAAAACACAAAGTCGATTGATTTGAAATTTTGGGGGAATCTATTCTCTGCAGATCAATCAAATCTGCAGGGAATTAAATGGGAAGCATGATAAGTGTATGAGCACCTTATCTGAGAGGGATATGGATGTTTCTTTTTAAACAATTCCAGTTGCTTGGCAGTCCTGCTTATGTGTTTGGCTGCAGTAGTGGCTAAATCACACACCTGAAACAAGCATGCAGCTAATCCAGTCTGACTTCAGTCAGAGCACCTGATCTGCATGCTTGTTGAGGGGCTGTGGCTAAAAGTATTAGAGATGCACGATCAGCAGGAGAGTCAGGCAACTGGTATTATTTTGATAGGATGCACATAAGCATACCTGAACTCAGAAATTCCTCTCTGCTCTAAAAAAAAAAGCAACATCATAATAAACTTTACAGATTTTTTTCTTTTACAGCTTATAGAACTCCTGCAATAAATCTGCAGTTTGTCTACTTCCTGCTTTCACAGAAGACAAAGGGTTAACATCCTGTGGTTACATATTAGCTGTGTCTGTGGAGATTGACAATTTTTGAGTGCTGACACAACTGAAAGATCAAATTACACTTGTGATTATTTGAAGATAAAGGTGAATTAGACAGGCTCTCCTCTCTCAAAATACAGCACATTTCTCTGTTTTCCTTGTGTCCTGTGCAGGGGTTCAGGTCCACTTTAACATTGTACCATACCTCACTTGAGATGTAATGCAAATACAGTGGGATGCGAAAGTTTGGGCAACCTTGTTAATTGTCATGATTTTCCTGTATAAATCGTTGGTTGTTACGATAAAAAAAGTCAGTTACATATATCATACAGGAGACACACACAGTGATATTTGAGAAGTGAAATTACGTTTGTCATTTTATTGATTCCAAAACCTTTAGAACTAATTATTGGAACTCAAATTGGCTTGGTAAGCTACATACACAGGTGAATCCAATTATAAGAAAGAGTATTTAAGGGGGTCAATTGTAAATGTCCCTCTTAATTTTCTCTGAAGGAAAGCAACATGGGGGTCTCAAAACAACTCTCAAGTGACCAGAAGAAAAATATTGTTCACCATCATTGTTTAGGGGAAGGATACAGAAAGCGGTCTCAGAGATTTCAGCCATCTGTTTTCATAGTTAGGAACATATTGAGTAAATGGAAGACCACAGCCTCAGTTCAAGCTAAGGCTCGAAGTGGCAGACCAAGAAAAATCTTGGATAAACAGAAGCGACGAATGGTGAGAACAGTCAGTCAACCCACAGACCAGCACCAAAGACCTACAACATCATCTTGCTGCAGATGGAGTCACTGTGCATCGTTCAATTGGCACACTTTACACAAGGAGATGAATGCAAGAGTGATGCAGAGGAAGCCTTCTCTCCACCTACAGCACAAACAGAGCCGCTTGAGGTATGCTAAAGTACATTTGGACAAGCCAGCTTCATTTTGGAATAAGGTGCTGTGGACTGATGAAACTAAAATTGAGTTATTTGGGCATAACAAGGGGCGTTATGCATGGAGGAAAAACAACACAGCATTCCAAGTAAAACACCTGCTACCTACAGTACAATATGGTGGTGGTTCCATCATGCTTTGGGGATGTGTGGCCAGTGCAGGGACTGGGAAATTTGTCAAAATTGAGGGACGCATGGATTCCACTCAGTATCAGCAGATTCTGGAGACCAATGTCCAGGAATCAGTGACAAAGCTAAAGCTCCGCCGGGGATGGATCTTTCAACAAGGCAACGACCCTAAACACTGCTCAAAATCCACTAAGGCATTCATGCAGAGGAGCAAGTACAATGTTCTCGAATGACTATCTCAGTCCCCAGACCTGAACATAATTGAAAATCTGTGGTGTGAATTAAAGAGAGCTGTCCATACTCAGAAGCCATCAAACCTGAATGAACTAGAGATGTTTTGTAAAGAGGAATGGTCCAAAAACCTTCAACCAGAATCCAGACTCTCATTGAAACCTACAGGAAGTGTTTAGAGGCTGTAAAAGCCTCACTCCTGCAAAAAGGAGGATCTACTAAATATTGATTTCATTTCTTTTTGTGGTGCCCAAATGTATGCACCTGCCTAATTTTGCTTAAACAATTATTGCACAATTTCTGTAAATACAATAAACTTAATTTCACTTCTCAAATATCACTGTGTGTCTCCTATATGATATAGTGACTATATGATACAACTGACATTTTTTATCGTAACAACCAACGATTTATACAGGAAAATCATGACGATTAACAAGGTTAACCAAACTTTTGCATCCCACTGTACAACCCAATAACGCATTAAACACTTGTAAAATATAAATATTAACCAGATTTCTAAGTCAGAGTAGCACTTAGCCCAGCGGCAACAAACAAGTCCACCAGTTGAGCAAGATGCAGCCAAGTTCAATACAACGTGTGAACCATTCCTTAGCAAATGAAGTAATCATTTAAAAAAAGTTTACATACTGTCTGCAGCAGTTTTATTTCAAATAAATGTTTATTGCATTATGTGACAAGTAAAACTTAAAAATTAAGTCAGGGCTTAAACGAACAGGATGGTATACAACAAAAAAAAAAAAAAAGAATTAAAACACCAAAATGTAATGTAATTGACCAATATGGTAAAAAAAAAAAAAAAAAAAAGCATCCAAAACATATATGAAGTACAAAAGCTTAATATAACAGCCCGGTTAACCTTTTAATTTGCAACAAAGGTGTTAAAGAAGAAACAGAACATTATTTAGGGATAGTACAATCACTTGTAAGTCCAGAAAAAAAGTAAGAAAATAAAAAATTAAAATAAATTGATAACTAATTCAGGCGTAAGCCACATTCTGCAACTTCAAATCAGCCTAAAAGGGGGACTCTGGATCTATCCCTACTTAACCTATTTTGAAAATTGTGGGATCCATCTATCAGGTTTCAGATTTTCTTTTTTTTTTAATCATTTAATCTAAACAGTAAAAGAAACTAATGTGCATAAATCTAAAACACCTGCAAATGGCACAAGTATCACGTCATTTATGTCAGATTTAACAAAGTAAATTAAAAAAAAAAAATGGCTTTTCCAACACACAATGCACCGAACGGGGCAGAGGAGATATCCCTTGCATGTTGGAAAATTGCAAAACTATCTAAAGCAAATCCTTCTGACTGTCAAAGACCTTTTCTGCATCCATGAAAAACAAAAAGAGGCAATCTCAACTTGCACTGTGTTGAAACAAAGACAAGACACCAAACATTTATATTACACTTTTCTCCTGGCGGACTCAAAGCGTCAGAGCTGCAGCCACTAGGGGGCGCGCTCAGTAAACAGTAGCAGTGTTAGGTAATGTTACCCAAGATCTCGATACTGGCTGGCTTTTGAGCAGGAAGAGCTAGTTTCAATCCCTGGTCGCCTGTGTCAGAGGAAGAGCCCTTAACCAGTACACTATTCAGTAGCACTTGTTTCAATCCATTGGCAAAAATTCTGTTGCATAGTTTTAGAATGTATTCTATATTTAATAAGACTATTAACTATAGGTGAAAAATTGGGCAAGATCACTTTGAAATTGACAGCTGCATGAGCCTCCATTGCCATGGTTACTCGATTATCTCTTAAAAACTTCTATAGATTATATTCTTCAAAGTTTCCTATCTTTACTGAACTGAATTAAAGCCATTAGACATTATTGATCTGCCATCCCCATGGCCAAATATTTACAACGTAAACAGAGACCATTTCAGGATTCTCAAGGGCTTTGGGGACAAGGTGATCAAACTTCTGAAGGAAGAACATCAAATCAGACGAGAATATTATCTATGTATAATATCTTCTGATATTTGAAATGCATCTGTTTTCAGATCTTTGACTCGAAAACACAATTTTTGTGATATTTCTGGCTTTTAAGGATGTGGGATTAGTGTACTTTTCTATCATTAACTGACCTGAGTATCTGTAAAGATAACATTCGCCTCATCTGAACAATTCCAGCGATTCCAGTCAGGTAAAGCTATCTGTACTCCTCATGGAGAAAAAAAAAAATACAATCTGAAGATCCATACCCATCCGAAGATTTTCCTATCGATTTTTCACGCTGATAGATTATTTTGCGCAACATCATTTAACAAAAATGTGTTAAACAATGTTTAAAGACAATGTGCTACCCGTGGCTGACAAGCGATAAGATATTCGTTAAAATCAATGGACTTTTGCGGAAATTTGAATGATCGTTTAAACAATTGACTGCATGCTGCTGTTCGCTTTCACATTCTGCGATAGTGGATGGATCGTAGGTGGGTCAGGAAACAATACGTTTGTTGGCTTGCTCTCCGTTTACAAAACGAGAGAGGCAGATTTTCTCTCATTCCTGAACCCTTCGGTGGTCGAGAAATTCAAAATCTTGTTTTTTAAAAAATAGACTTCAAGAATCAACCAGGGAAATTACAGAAATAATTGAGGTATTGTACGGTTACAGACCACTTTAAAGGGACAATGCGCATAGCACAAAAATGCCATAATGAACTTACCTGGGGCTTCCTCTAGCCCCCGTATTTTGTGAGGTCCCTCTGTGTCCTGAGGGCTCGCTCCATTCTTCCGCTGGCGGCAACATTAGCAACTATGCACGCGCTGCGCCTCTGTACACCATTGCCGTGAGTGTTCTGTGCAAACACGGTTCTCGAAAGTGTAAGCCTTGCATGCGCTGAACGCTCACCGCGACGGGCGTATGGAGGGGCTGCTCATGCGCAGGACTCCTGGCGACGTTGCACGTCTAATGGAACTGCCAGCGGAAGATTGGAGGGAGCCCAGAGGATGCCAAGGAACTTCACGGGCTACGGGGGGCTGGAGGAAGCCCCAGGTAAGTTTATCACAGCATTTTTGGGTCCCTTTAATAAGGATAAGAATTCAGTAATCCAAGTTTGTGATTTTGCTTTGATAATTATATGTTGGTAAGAATATATTTCAGACCACACCTGAGAAAGGCAAACTACTCATTGGGATGTAGTTTTATTAATTGCCACTACGGTGAATTTAGATTCAGGAAAGTTACTTAAAGGACAAATGAAGTGAGAGTGATGTGGAGGCTGACATTTATTTCCTTTAAAGCAGTTACTGTTGTCTGGCTGTCCCGCTGCTCCTCTGCCTCTAATCCTTTTAGCCATAGACCCTGAATGAGCATGCAGCAGATCAGGTGTTTCTGACATTATTGGCAGATCTGACAAGATTAGCTGCATGCTTGTTTCTGGTGTGATTCAGACATTACTGCATCTAAATAGCTCAGCGGGGCTGCCAAGCAACTGGCATTGTTTGAAAAGAAATAAATATAGTAGCCTCCATATACTTCTCGCTTCAGGTTCCCTTTAAATACCAAAAGGAGAAAAAAAAGGGAATCAGCAAAGTATATAACACTTTAATGTAATAAAATGTTCAGGATATGTATAGGTTTAGGTAAGGATACTATACATACTTTACACGGGTAATGAGATAAATACAGCAAACTATTTAAACCTCCCTTCAGCAACAGTACAAATACTGTTCAAGCCGTAAGACTCAGGTATTAAGAAGGATCGAATCCAGTGACGAAAACATTGTTTTGCGGTAAACAAACAAACCCTGCAGAAGTCTTGCTGAGCACAATCATCCACTTCACTGCCTCCGGGGCCCCTGTGTGGATACCTCAGAGCCTGGCATCTTCCCCTGAAGTATGTTGATATATCATCATCATCATAAGGGGTACACAGGGAGAACTCTTCAGTCTACCAGGCCATGAGGTACTTCAACACTAATGCAAAAAACAGGAGTGGTCAAATTCAGGAAAGACAGAGGGTTCTGATGATGATACATAAGGGGAGTTGGGTGGGGCTAAACAACATACCCGAGTTGGGCATAAATCATGCCCTGAGTGATTCTAAGTTAAAGCACCAAAGCAAGAGAGATGTATGGCAGGTATCCAGGGCTGTGGAGTCGAGGCAATTTTAGGCACCCAGAGTCGGAGTCGTTGATTTCATAAACTGAGGAGTCGGATGATTTTTGTACAAAATCCACAGCCCTGTTAAGTATTCGACTAATGAGTCGGAGTCTAGGAGTCGGGGTCTGAGCCATTTTGGGTACCCGGAGTCGGAGTCGGAGTTTCAGAAACTGAGGAGTCAGAAGATTTTTGTACCGACTCCACAACCCTGCGGGTATTTATACATTGGAAATGGAATCTCTCTCATAAGTACTGGTGACCAGTCCTGGAACTGAACATTAATTGTGAAAATATACATTCAATTTCACCTTAATAGTTTTATTCACTATTCTAACAAAACAATCTTCTTAATTAAAATCCACACTAATGAAAGTAAAAATTCCTCAGATGGTATAAACACGTCTACAATGCTTTAATGTAGCTCTGAAAACAAAAAAATGTTATACTCAACTAATTTTTTTTTTTTACTAAATGATCAAACTACTGTAGCAAACAACTGACCGGCTTAGAATCGTACTCAGTTTTTTAAATTATTACCCCAGTATGTTGGTCCCAAAATGTAATCTGCTCTCCATTCTTACTGTGTAGAAACCAAAACAACACTACATATTTAACTGCAGAATTAAAAAACAAAAACAAAACAAAAACAACCTTGTGTGCTCGTGAATTTGTATTTCTGGTGTACACAACGTACAGGCAAAAAAGCCAGGCGCCCAAACCTGGGAACCATGCAGCAGCAGCCTGTGTGGTTCATGGAACTCTCATGTACGTTGGTGGCCACATAAAAAGGACTGCTTATGATACACACACGTCAGGCAAAGAATTAAAACAAAATATAACATACAAATATTACAAATATAACATACATGGTTTACTTGTCATGCTAATAATTTTCTGGCTTGAGTAGTATCTAAATCACAACCTGCTGCAAAGTGAACAAAAACTGAATACAGTTAAACCACCATTATTTAGAACTTAGTTAACCAGAAGTCTCAAGCAACCAGAAAACAAAAAATATCCTGGCCTTGCAGGATGCATAAATCTACTTCTACGCTTACAGTAATAAACCTTTGTTACAATGACTGCATTTCATCATGAATACAGAGTTTATGGTATAAGTATACAGTGTGGGGTATGGTATTGCCTTTTTAGCTAGGCCTATTGTTAACATTGACTCTCATGCAACCATAAACTACACTTATCCAGCATCAGCCCATTCCCGGAGCCAGATAATGGAGGTTTTACTGTACAAGATGAGAAAAGACAGAAAAAAAAAATTCAGTCAATCAAGGACAACCTATTTTATACTGAAAATATATTACACAGTCAAGGGCCTCCACATTCCATTAACTTTTCTTCTGATTTTTTAATTTTCTTTACAGAATAACTTAAGTTCTCTGCTATTGAGAAAAAAGTACTAACTAGTAGGCGAACATGGGGTAATCTCAAACATATTTTTAGCTGGGATAGTCAACAGGATTTAAATATGTCTAAGGCGATGCAGAATGATGCAAATGTTGCCTGTAAATTTATGCAGTTTTAAAATGAACCAATGAAATAGAGTCCCACCTTGCTTTCATTTTATTGGTCTTCCATCAAGCTGCATTTATTTTTGCATAGGTCTACATAAACGCAAGAGTTATTTGCTACTCACTGACCATCCTTATTTCTCAGTATCTTTTTTTTTTTCTTGCTTGCGTGTGGCCTCAGAAGTATTTTATTGATAAAAGGGAAAATATCTCCATTGAGAAAACTCAGGAGGAATGTTAAAAAGGGACCAAGGTGAGGAGAGAGAAAAAAAAAAGCAAAAACCCCAAAAAGCTATGAGCAACGTTTTGTGCATCACAGCATAAAGCTAGACATACACGAGTCAATAGGAGTCCGATATTGCAAGCTGATTGGTTAATGATTTTTTTCTAAAATCTGCCCATACGTATGTGTTTACGTATATGTATGAACATCAACTTAGCTGATCTGAGATTTTGGGTTTTATAAATTTCCAGTAAAATCAAAATGATCAAACTGGCCTGAAACAATTGATACGTGTATGCCTAGCTCAAGTCTATAAACATATTTCAATGCAATGTGACAACATATTTGATGGGAGTTTGGGGAAATTTTGGTAAATGGACATGACAAATGACTTGTCAAAGTTTTAGAAGTGAGAATAATTAGACTATTTTTATCCTCCCACTAGAGGAGCCCAGACTCTTGACTGCTGCAACTTAGGCGCTTTATATAGACCTGAGGCAGCTGGCCAGTACCCGTGAAACATGTTGTCTTATGTGCATCAATAAACACATCTACCTCATGTGGTTTGTTATTTGACGGAGGTAAGATCAACCTACTCCTCCTTCAATTTTGAAATTTTACTACAAGACTCCTAGGGCGCCTACAACATTTTTTCTTTATCCTTCCAAGTTTACTTACCAAACAAAATAAATATATTTACCAGGGTTTATCTCCCAGTTACAGTTTTTCTTCCAGTTAACACTTAAAATGTGCGTATGACAAGAATAGCAAAGGGTAGCTGTATCGATACACGCAAGTATGAAATTATCCTTTAGCCGATGTGTTCTCTTAAACCAAAACCAGTCCAGTAATACGACACCTGTGGGTGAAGTCAGAAGTCCTGGGAATATTTTGTTCCTCAAAAAAAAGTACATATGCACATTATTGAAGCCAACTGTTCCCATGAGGCAAATAAGGACTTATTCAGAGTAGTCCCAGCAATTTCCAGCACATTCGGCATCAAATTCAGTTCGCTTAGTGATATCCTCTGCTGCTTTATTTCAAACACCTGCAAAATTAAGAGTTTAAGTGAAAATGTTAGACCTTTCTATCTATTCCAGTGTTTCTCAACATTTTAGTGGTATGTACCCCTTTTAAAACCCTGTACTCACCAAGTACCACCTAGCACAGTAAACATTATCATAAGTACCCCTTGGCACATACTGTATATATTTAATCGTAGTACTCTAAATTTGTTACTCTTGGGTAAAGGAGTTATCAGGCAATTACTGTTAAAAAAAAGGGCTGAGAATCCCCTATGAAGAGATGGACTAGTCCAAAACCTGCCACTTCTGTCAGATTTCTACTGCCTACTGTAAGTGACAGCATTATAGGAGAAAAGTAAAGTATGGCTCATTTTACTCTGGAAAAAATGTACTTATTTGTATATGTTTGCACATTTTTTAAAAATTTAGTTTTTCGCTGTAGTGCCCCTTTAAGAACCCGAAGCTGTCCTTGAGTAGTTAAATCCTCCTCTATAAACTCACCGACACTACATAGATGGATAAAGATTTGTGATATTGATGACTTAATGGGCTGTACGAGACTAGTGGGAGCAGGGCCATCCCAGGCTTGTAAATACAAAGGGAAAGATCAGTAAATCAGGCATCTGCAGGGCCTATTGTTAAAAGTAGTGTAAAGATTATTGAAATATGGAGATTGCAGGGAGTCTTCAGAACTCACATTTAAAAAAAAAAAAAAATATCCCCCCCAAGCACGGTACTTGCTTAACATGAGTAAATTACAATTAATATCTCAATTAGCAGCCAAAGACTAGAATCATGTATCTGTTTCCAGCTTTCCATTTGTCTGCCTCCAGCCTTTACATGACCTCACCCACACTGTAAACAGGGAGCTGCATCTGAAGGCAACAAAGCATCATTGCCTACCAGCAGAGGGCAGCATGGGTGCAGGGCTACCATTAAAGAGACTCTGTAACAAAAATGTCATCTTTTTTTCTACTACCCTACAAGTTCCCAAACCTATTATGTGCTCTGGCTTACTGCCGCACTTTCTACTATCAGAGTCTCTGTAATAAATCAACTTCTCTCTCCTGTCGGATTTGTCCCCCTGTGTCTGGAAGGCTGCCAACTCTTCAGTGTTGTTGATCTGTTATGCATGCCCCCCCCCCTCCAGCCCCCCTCTATGCACACTCCCGTGTGTGTTATTTACATTAGGCAGCCTCTCTGCTCTGTCAGCGAGAGAAGAGAGCATTACAAACTGGATAAATTATCCTCTGTTAGGCTGTGAAAGGAGCTGTGTTAGGCTGTGAAAGGAGCGTAGCTGTCACATCCTGAGGAATTACAGACAACGTAGAGCTGTCTGCAGGAAGAAACAATCAGCCTGTAACTCTTCAGTGGATGAGAGCTGAAGGGGGAAAGAAACACACAAATGATCTCTTTAAAGCGGACCCAAACCAAACATTTTTTTAATTAAAAATATTTAGTTGCACCACTCTGACACATAAAAAGATAAATAAACACTCCTTCAAACCTATGATCATTTCAGTGCATGCTTTTCACACTTCTCTTTTCATAGCTAGGGTTATACAGGTGGCAGCCATTTGCAATTCCTCCATTGCCGGACACCATCTACTCCACCAGTTTGCCGGAAAAATCCCGGCAATTTGAAAGGAAGGGAGGGGTTCCTCCAATAAATGTAAAATATTTTATATTTGTCATCATGCAGCTGAAAAAAGGTTGCTATTTATCATTATAATTTAGAAAATAGATTTTATTTCTGAAATCTTGTATTTTTAATTTGGGTCCACTTTAAATTCAAAAGAAAGGCTGTATACAGCCTGCTTGTGTATGGATGTATTTTCTATATGTGGACATACTGTACACCAACCTACTTCCGGTTTTGGTGGCTATTTTGTTTGTTTATAAACAAACTGTGTTTGACTACTTTTAATGCAGCAGAGAGCGGCGAAATTGTGACAGAGGAGAATAGGAGATGGCCCCTAACGCACTAGAATGTTTACTTTTGTGCGATTTTAACAATACAGATTATCTTTAAGCATCCTCTCCTATGGGGATGGTGGTGGTGAACGGGGGGAGGGGGGGGGGGCGCTACAGGGCAGAGCAGCAGGTGGATGTGGTTCTTAGGTGTTAGGACCTTTAGGGAGGAGGCGATACTGTAACCGCAAACTGTAACGGATTCCAGGATTTGGCAATAGAGGAGATTGCAGTTCAAGGACAGAACGTGGTATGTGGATGGCCAAGAGTCTGGGCGGTGCATGGAACAACAGAGCAATCACTAGCGGGAGGGATTCTGTAATGCAGGTGGAGTGGAGGGGAAATTAAACAAAAAAAAAAAACCTTATGTTACAGGTGTAGGCGCTAGTCTACTTTAGGGTACCCACCGCAAATCCCCATAGACACTTTCAGCTGGGCTGCAAAACGGAACAAATGTCTTCCGTTTGCTTGATGAAACCCCCACAAGCCTTATATCCCCGGGTAGCTACGCATGTCCTCTAACGAATTTTGCGGGTTTCGGTAAAAAAAAAAAGTTTGAACTGACTGTGTAGGAGCCTCGGAACGACCGCAATTTCGGGTCCGTCGGCCATCTTGGTTTTGCTCTGCAGGTCGTTTCTTCCTCCTCATTGGAGGGATTGTTAGGTGGGGGCGTGCCAGCTAACAAACCCTCCAATGAGGAGGAAGAAAGAGACCTGCACAGCAGAATTAAGATGGCCGACGGAACCGAGATTTAGGCCGTTCGGTGGCTCCTACACGGCCAATTTAAACTTTCTGTTACCGAAAACCTCCCAATTCGTTACAGGGCATGCTTACCTATCCATGGGTATATGGCTTGTGGGGGTTTCAACAAGCAAACGGAAGCCATTTGTTCCGTTTTGCAGCCCAGCTGAAAGTGTCTATGGGGATTTGAGGTGGGTCCCCTAAAGTAGACTAGCGCCCAGGTGTAAGCCAGTTGGCCTTGCTGTCATGAAAGTTGATCTATTAGTTGTTTCAATGGCTTCTGAGTCACATACTTAGCACTAACATTCAGCCAGTGTAATTACTAAAATACTTCCATATTCATAAGGGCCCTTTTTCACAGGTGCCTGAACTGCACGCTCAGTGAGCAGTTGCCAGGCAGCAGCAAGATGTTGCCAGGTGGCTTCTGTTAAAGAGACTGACTCCTATTCGATTAAGTTTGTGAACCAGTCCTATGACTGAAAACCCTGGCAGCAATCTTGCTTCCGGAGCATAGTTGTGAGTTAGCTACTCTTGAGAAAAGGAAAACAGGCCTGAAACATACTCCGGTTTTAGCTTAACCTCCCTGGCGGTAAGCCCGGGCTATGCCGCACAGGGAGATATCTCAGCCCCTGGTGGGGCGATTTTCACAATGTAAAGTGCTGTGCGCGCAGCTAGCACTTTGCTAGCTGCGCGCACAGCTTGATCGCCGACGCTCTGCGGCGATCGCCCGCACGCAGCGGCAGAAGAGGGCCCCCGCCAGAGCCCTGCGCTGCCCGGACCAATGAGTTCCGGGCAGCGCTATGGGCTGGATCGAGTGCGCCTGACATGGCGTCATGCCGATCGTCGCCATGGCGACAGGAGAAGCCAAACAGGGGAACGCGTTATATACGCGTTCCCCTGTTTGCTATTGTTGCCGGCGGCGATCGGACTAGAGGGCCACATGCGCCCTCTAGTGGTGTTTCATGTAGCTACCACTCTGGTAGCTTTACATGAAACAAAAAGAAAAAAAATTAAAAAAAAAGTTTTTTTTTCACTATTTGAAAAAAAAAATTAACCGCCAGGAAGGTTAAAGAGTTTTCCACAATGCAATAAATAGGACACTTCTGAAAACAAAGCCATCCCTCTGGTCATCTTTCCTTTCATATTCCTCACAGATCAAGCTTCTTTGACCCTGTACTTACCTCTAAAAGTGTACCAGAGGCACAAATAGTGAAAAAAGCTGATATCTAAAGTGGTCTGAAAGTCAGCATTTCTACTGTTGCTCTAAAAGATTCCTCACAGCTAATATCCTAGAATTAGCAGAACGCCACTGAAATGGTTAAACAAAGCACTTTGTCCTGCTATACAGCTTCAAATCCGCATCCAAACTGGAGATAACAGTATCTTTGTTTACATTCCAATGTTGATACATGTGTGTAAACACAGTGTAACAAGTGAAAAGGAGCTCTCTGTGAAGCTCCCTGTGCTTCAAGCACACAAACAGCTCAGAAAAGCTCATTAGAGGATGTTAATGTATAATAAAAAGCAATTTGAATAAAATGCAGTGCCAGCTTTAAGGGCAAGATAAACTACACTTTGGAAACTTGTAATTTGTAAACAGACAATATTACTTGTGCACAAAAGCAAGTGTGTTAACTGTATGAGTAATAAAAAGTAGGAAAATACATTTTTATTGAATGTTATGTCGGAGTTTCAGACCACTTAAGAGGGAAGCATCTGAATCCTGCAGAGGCTGACCACATCCTCCTTGTCCCCAACCATTGTCGCACACAGACTCCCAAAAGAAATCAGACAAGACCTGGTTGGATTTCTGATGGCAACCATGCTACTCTTCAGGCACAAACTCCTGCGTGAGTATGGCCACGCCTGCCCAGTAAACTGGAACCACTCGTGCATGAGGGGCTTTGCACTTCTGTGCAGGAATGGCCGTACTCTGTGGAGCACTGTTGCAATCTTCAGGAGGGTCCCAAGCAGCAGCGGCGGTCTCCAGGACAACACGGGGAGCCTCTGGAGGATCCAGAGACTTGCCTCTTCTTAAGTAAGTATCTAGTTTTTTTCATTTTAGGATTGCCTTGGGTTTACTTTAAGGCTAGCTTCACACTGATTATTGGCGTCAGCGGTGCGGCGGCCCCCAAAAACAGACCTGGCGGTGATGCGCATAAGCGTATTTCTACAATATGTTTCCATGCACTTCCATAAACCTGAAACAGGAAGCGACCACAAGCCTGCGTTACTTCTTGTTTAGCCGAATGCTAGAAGGGGAATACTGCAGGCTTGCGGTCACTTCCTGTTTCATGTATATGGAAGCATATTGTAAAATATGTTTCCACGCATGCCCATCACCGCTGCCAACATTTTTAAAATCCCTGCGTCACCACAGACTTACGTGACACAGATAGGCGCGCTAACGTCGTTTTGGAAGCGCGTCAGATTGAGCTTTTTCGGAGCACTGCAGGTAATATGAAATCACCCATAGACTTTCATTGACCTGCGGTGGTGCTGCGAAACACCGTGCCAGTGTGAAAGGGCCCTTAGAGTACAAAGGCTAGGAATAATGTAACTAAGACCAGGATTTCTTCTGTGCAGCCTGATGCAGGCTTCTAGGTGTGCACAGTATAATCATCAATCGGCACAACAAATTAGAATATAACCAGGCATCGAGGCTGCATTGTGCACTGGTAATCACCTCTATGGATCATCAGTCTAAAAAGTAGGGTATTTCCCAGAGGATGGCAGGGTCACTACACACACACAAGGCTGTTGCTCAGCGCTGGACAGCTTTCTCAATATACATACTTGATTGCAAGAAACCTGCTTATTATCAGCATTAAGGTGGCCACTAACTACAGTGCATCCGGAAAGTATTCACGGAACACCACTTTATCCACATTTTGTTATGCGACAGCCTTATTCCCAAATGGATTCAATTCATTTTTTTCCCTCACAATTCTACACACAACATCCCATAATGACAACATGAAAAAAAAAAGTTTACTTGAGGTTTTGGCAAATTTATAAAAAAAAAATTCAGAAAGCACATGTCAATAAGTATTCACAGCCTTTGTCAGGAAGCTCAAAACTGAGCTCAGGTGCATCCTGTTTCCTCTGATCATGCTTGAAATGTTTCTGCAGCTTAATTTGAGTCCGCATGTGGTAAATTTGCATGTGCAATTTCATGCACAAACTAAGTATGAAGAAGGAATTGTCAGCAGACCTCCAAGACATGATTGTCCCGAGGCACAAACCTGGGGGAGGTTATAGAAAAATCTCTGCTGCTTTGAAGGTCCCAATAAGCACAGTGGCCTTCATTATCCATAAGTGGAATAAGTTAAAAACCACCAGGACTCTTCCTAGAACTAGCCGGCCATCTAAACTGAGAAGGGCCTTAGCCAGGGAAGTGACTTAAAGTGAATGTTTACCAGATTCAAAAAGAAAAAGTCAGATACTCACCTAAGGAGAGGGAAGGCTCGGTCCTAATGAGCCTTCCCCCTCCTCTCCCGGTGCCCGGTCCCGCGCAGGATCCCCCATGGCAGTATTCGACCAGTTCGGTCAAATACTGCCACTTCCGCATGCCTTCGGGAGCTTTCGGAAGCCTTCGGGAGCACTCGGGCTCCTGATGACGCGGCCGCTCCATACGACGCATGCGCGAGCGCCCTCTATGACGCACTCGCGAGTACGTAGTATGGAGCGGCCCGTCTTCAGGAGCCCGAGTGCTCCCGAAGACCTCCGAAGTCCCTGCGGCGGCGGACGCGAACGGGAGAGCCAGCGCAGCACCGAGGGCACCGGGAGAGGAGAGGGAAGGCTCATTAGGACCGAGCCTTCCCTCTCCTTAGGTGAGTATCTGACTTTTTCTTTTTGAATCCGGTACCCATTGGCTTTAAGAACCTGATGGTAACTCTGTTAGAGCTCCAGAGGTTCTCCGTGGAGAGAGGAGAACCTTCCAGAAGGACAACCATCTCTGCAGCAATCCACCAATCAGGCCTGCATGGTAGAGTGGACAGACGGAAGTCAATCCTTACTAAAAAAAAAAAAAAACCATATAGCAGCCAGTCATGAGTTTGCCAAAAGGCAACTGAAGGACTCTCAAACCATAAGAAACAAAATTATCTAGTCTGAGGAGACAAATATTGAACACTTTGGTGTGAAAGCCAGGTGTCATGTTTGGAGGGAACCAGACACTACTCCTCATGCTCTAGGGATGTTTTTCAGCGGCAGGATTTGGAAGACAGGATAAAAGGAAAGATGACTGCTGCAATGTTCAGAGACATCCTGAATGAAAACCTGATCAAGAGCACTCAAACTCCAACTGGGGCAACAGTTCATCTTTCAGCAGGACAATGACCCTAAGCACATAGCCAAGATATCAAAGCAGTGGCTTCAGGACAACTGTGAATTTCCTAGTGAATTTCCCTGTGAGTGGCCAAGCCAGAGTCCAAACTTGCATCCGATTCAATATCTCTGGAGAGATCTTAAAATGGCTGAGCACCAACACTTCCCATCCAACCTGATGGAGCCTGAGAGGTGCTGCAAAGAGGAATGGGCAACACCGGCCTAGGATAGGTGTGCCAAGCTTGTGGCACCATATTCAAAAAGACTTAAAGGAGTCATCAGGCAATCCTAAAGAAAATAAGTGCTACTTACCGGGGGCTTCCTCCAGCCCCAAGCTCCCAGCATGTCCCTCGCCGCAGCTCTCCCTTCAGCCGTTCGTAACAGCTCTGTCCCAGTCCCCGGTGATGACGTCAGGGCGACCTGACGTTGCAGTGATTGACAGCGCCGCTTGTGCAGGCGCAGTACAGGCCGACCTGGCGTCATCACCGGGGACCGGGATGGAGCTGCGGCGAAGGACATGCTGGGAGCTTGGGGTTGGAGGAAGCCCCCGGTAAGTAGAACTTATTTTCTTTAGGATCCTAAAAGGCTGTAATTTCTGCTAAAAGGTGCATCAACAAAGTATTGAACAAAGGCTGTGAATACTTCTGTAAATGTGATTTCTCAGCTTTTTAATTTTTCGGTAATTTTGCCAAAACCTCAAGTTAACATTTTCAGGTTGTCATTATGGGGCGAGTAGAATTCTAAGTAAAAAATGAATTTAATCTTGGAATAATGCTGAACCTGCTTTCCATTTCAGTTTATTTGAAGTGGGATTATACACCCAAAACTAAAACTAAATTTCAGTAACTACTCTTACATAAAAGGAGACGTGAAAGCATTCCCACACATTCCCTGTGTAAAAAAAAAAACAAAAAAAAAAAACACAAAACACTTTATTTTTACTGCAGAGAGTAGTTATTGAAATTTTAGTTACGGGAGTATAATCCAAGTTTAAATAATCTGAAATGGAAAGGAGGTTCTTTGCTAAAGGGGAGAGGGCCTAACACACATCTAGGCATTGTGGATTTTGCAGGGGAGAGGGAGGGCAAGTTAGGGGGGATTTAGATAGTTTACAGGGGCGGGAATGCAGTGGTTTAGTTAGGGCTAATTTGTTAAACACATTTGTTAAATAAAAATACTTTTTTTTTTTTTAGACTTCAGTGTCTCTTTAATACAAAGCCTGCATGCAGCGCGTTAGAATAATGCGATCAATTACAACGCAGTACTGTGAACAGGTCCATAGAATTGTATGGGCAATGAGTGGACATGCAGAATTATTCTGCAATGCAAGTGAGCACTGTTAACTAGCCCTCAAGCTTGTATGTATGTTGAGTAGAGTGCTGGGGCAATATGCAATTAACTTTCTCCTGCATGTTCTCCTAGGACATAATCTTTCATCTTTGATTTAGAATAACTTTTCAACACTTTGCAATGGAAAAAGTAACAATCAGTAAAGGAAAAGAATTCTATCAAAACTAGAGTATTTTTCTGCTTGCAGGTGGTTTAAAGGGCACTTTACTGACAAGTTCACAAATATCACCTAGGAGAAAAATGTCATTGCATATGGCCCCTGGGCCCTTATTTCAAACACAAGGAATCCAGTGCAGGAGATTTGGGCGCAGCCGGCACCACCATAGACTGTAATAGGAATTACGGCTTTAGTGGTGCACAGTGAGTAACTCCGGCGCCATCAGAAGATTGAAGCAATAGCTGGAAGCCGAATTATATCATTCCCCACCATCCACGTGGACCTGGAGGGGGAACGGTAATTAACGCCGCCGGGACTTGTGCAGGAGCAGTGTAAGCCATATATCACCTGTATCCTGCACCCAAGTCTCCCAGTGGTGATTTCTCTCGTACGCCCTTATTTGATTCACTTTTTCTCCTAGGTGATGAAAAACTATCTCCTAGGAGAAAAAAGTGAATTGAATAAAAGCCCTGGTTTGCATAAAAAATGTGCAGCATTTTAAACAAGCCAATTAACTTTAAAGGGGACCTGAACTCAAACCTTACTCTCTGCTGTAAAACACACTCAACAGCATAGAAACCTTTAAAGAGAACCAGAGATGAAGCACCCTCATGTATTTTATTACATTTATCAGTGGGAACATGACAGTAAACACCCATCATGCTTTTAGTTTTATTCTTCTCAGTCTAATCTATCTGTTATCAGCTGTGATAACAATCCACTGACTGGCTCAGTCTAGGTTTGACCTGTAATCATTATAGCTGAGTCACTCTTCTGTGGAGTCTTTTCAAGCCCAAGCCTGTCCCCTCCTGGCTCAGATTTCCTACTCAGAGCTGTTGACATGGGAGGAGCTGCTGCTGCTGAGAAAGAAGTTCTGAAACAGACAAGTGTCATTATCTACTGTATGCAGTTTCATTTCTATGAGAGACACTTCCTACAGACAGCCACACAGCATGCCAGAATAATAAAGTTGAAAGCACACAGATGAAAGCCTGCAGCAGCCCTGCTTGTCTATAGTCTCATAGAGGCTAGACAGCACATCCAGAACAGCCTATAACCCGGAAGCAGAAGGGATATGAGCCTGCGGCCATATTGGATATTTCCTGGAGCAATAATGGATAAAAAACACTTATAAAGGCACACCAGAGTGGCAACATTATCAGGTAGAGCATTTATTCTTTACAAGCTATCGACCGATAAGTTTATTTTGTGCGAGCCGTTCATCTCTGGTTCCCTTTTAAAGAGAGCCCGAGGTAGGCACATACAATTAAAAAAAACAAAAAAACAAAACAAAACTAGGCTACCTGATCCGGGGGGCTGGGCAGATCAGGTAGATGCCATTTTCGTAGCTCCTGTGAACCGCATGCAGTCAGTTTCACTTTCGTAGCCTCTGGGGTCATGATACTGGAAGGAGAGATTCTCTCTCAGTGTGCAGAGAGGCACGGGAGCGGCAGGGGACGCAGCCAGGGAGAGACAGCTGTCCAATGGCAGCTGTGGAAAGCCTGCAAGAACGCCCCCAGTGAGAGCTTTGAGCAGGGAATGCCTCTCCTCCTTTACCCTCAAGATTAGCGACAATTACAGTATTGTCTCCAATTTCGTAGGGTTATAGCGTGACGATGGGAGCCAGAGAGCGGCATGGGGGGGGGAAGGCATGTTATGAGGCAGGGAACATGCCTCTGTGTCTCATCTGTCCCCCTGCTGCACTGCTTCGGAATCTCTTTAACCAGTTCGCATTCAGTCGTTTTTCACTTTATGCATCCGAGCAATGTTCACCTCCCATTCATTAGCCTATAACTTTATTACTACTTATCACAATGAACGTGTTTTTTACGTCACCAATTAGGCTTTCTTTGGGGGGTACATTTTACCAAGAGCCACTTTACTGTAAATGCACTTTAAAAGGAAGAATAAGAAAAAAACTGAAAAAAAATCATTATTTCTCACTTTTCGGCAATTATAGTTTTAAAATAATACATGCCTCCATAATTAAAACCCACGTATTGTATATGCCCATTTGTCCCGGTTATTACACCGTTTAAATTATGTCCCTATCATAATGTATGGCGACAATATTTTATTTGGAAATAAAAGTGCATTTTTTCCGTTTTGCATCCATCACTATTTACAAGCTTATAATAATAAAAAAAATGAAATATTTCATCTTTACATAGATATTTAAAAAGTTTAGACCCTTAGGTAAATATTTGTGTTTTTTTTTTTATTGTAATGGTTTTTTGTTTTTTTTATTAAAGGGACTCCGAGCAGTGCAGAAACTATGGAAAGATGCATATCATTTTAAAGCTCTCTTTCTCCTCTTTCCAATGATATATAAACCGCCGCCCTACGCCTTTTAGTTTGCTATTTTTGCGATTGAAAGTGCAGTGGCCGCGATTTCGATCGCAAAAATAGAGAAAACTAAAAGGCGTAGGGTGACTATTTAGGTGTCGTCAGAAAGAGGAGAAAGAGAGCTTTAAAATGATATCCATCTTTCCATAGTTACATTGCATTACACAGGGCGATTTTTTTCTGAAAGTCAGCAGCTCCATTCTGCTGAAAAAGTCGCCCTGTGTAATACAATGTAACTATGGAAAGATGGATATCATTTTAAAGCTCTCTTTCTCATCTTTCTGATGAGACCTAAATTGTCGCCCTACGCCTTTTAGTTGTCTCTAATTTAGCGATCGAAATCGCGGCTGCTGCAATTTCAATCGCAAAAATAGCGAAAACTAAAATGCGTAGGCCGGCGGTTTGTATATCATTGGAAAGAGGAAAAAGAGAGCTTTAAAATGATATGCATCTTTCCATAGTTTCTGCACTGCTCGGAGTCCCTTTAAACATTTTATGTGGGTATTTTTGGGAGGGTGGGATTAAAAGTCATTAAAATTGTATTTTTTTTGTAAATATGTGTATTTTTATTTAACATTTAGATGTAGTTTACTTTTTGGCCACAAGATGGCAGCCATGAGTTTGTTTACAGTGACGTCACTCTAAGCGTAACACGTACGCTTAGAACGACGTAGGGGAACATAGGAAGCAGAAAAAGCGTAGCTTCCGAGAGAAGCTGTCGCTTTTTCTGCGGGGGAGAGAAATCAGTGATCGGGCACCGTTGCCCAATTCACTAATTCGCTGGCTAACAAACCGCTGACCGGGAGCACGCGTGCATGCGCGCGATCGGCCGAGGGAACGCGCAGGAGCGCACATGGCTTCCTGGACGCGAGTTTCACGTCCAGGAATGTCAAATAGTTAAAGAAAGATGTTCTTTATTATTATCCTTACAAATCTTGCAATAAATCTGCAGTGTGTATACTTCCTGCTTTCATGGAAGCAGACATGTTAACAGCCTGTGCTTACCAATAAGCTTTCTGCCTTGGCAGTCAGCTGGCACAGTTGAAGATATCAAATTACAACTTGTGATTAGTCACAGATTAGGGGGCATTAGAAAAGCTAAACTCTCTAAATAAATACAGGGCACATTTCTCTGTGTTTTCCTTTTGACAGGTCCACTTTAAAGGGAACCTTAACGAAAATAATTACAAGAGTTTCACATACCTGGGGCTTTGACCAGCCCCCCCCCCCAACCCCCGCAGCCGCTCTGTGCCCCCCGCGTGTCGGACCAATCCTCCGCTTTCCAGCCGCGGCTTAGTTTTGTTTCTTTTTAATGATCAGTTGGCGGTAAACTTCGCATGCACGGCCCTGGCCGCATGCATCCTTATTCACGTCAGCGAGAGCATCCTGCGCAGGTGCAGTAATCTCTTACTGCGCAGGAGGCAGTCGCTGACGTAAACACGTACGAGGATGATCGTGGCCAGGGCCGTGAAGGCACAGTGGACCACCAATGGATCAGTCGGTAGAAACGAAACTAAGCCACGGTGGGGGAAACTGAGGATCAGTTCGGCATGCCATGGGCACAGGACGGCTGCGTGGGCTGGTCAAAGCCCCAGGTAAGTGAAACTCTTGTAATTATTTTCAGTTAAGGTTCCCTTTAAGGTATTCTTCACTTAAAGGACAACTAAAGTGAGAGGTATACGGAGGATGCAATATTTATTTCCCTTTAAACAATACCAGCCAGCCCTGCTGACCTATTTGGTTGCAGGAGTGTCTAAATAACACTAGAAACAAGCATGCAGCTAATCTTGTCAGATCTGACAATGCCAGAAACACCTGATCTGCACATGCTAGGTTCGGGGTCTATGGCTAAATGTATTAGAGGCAGAGGCTAGGCAAGATAGCCAGACATTGTGTAAAAGGAAATATGGCAGCCTACATATCCCTCTTGATCAGTTGTCCTTTAACAAGTACCCTGTATCATGCAAATAGGTAAGCCTGCATATGAAAAAAGAAACAACAAAAGCTATTGTGCTTATGAACTTTAGATTGAAAATGGTTAACTTAGCTCACCACTATCAGCAAGAAATATAGCATCAGTTCTGTCTTTCAAAATAGAGGTTTAGACATTTCCATGTAACCAAAATACTGGCATTCTGAGAGCTCTGAAGCTAAACACCAAATGATTCAACTCCTTAGCAGAACACTAGACCTCGGCTATCATGGCATCTCACGATTTTAGAGCTATGCTTTCACATGCCCTGCTGCAACTATTTGGTTCTACTGCGCTACGCAACACCTAGAGCAAAGCTCCCCAACCCTGTCCTTAAGGCCCACCAACAGTACATGTTTTGCAGAAAACCACAAACATGCACAGGTGAGGTAATCAGTGTCTCAGAAGAGCCGATTAACTACCTGTGTGAATTTCCACAAAACATGCACTGTTGGTGGGCCTTGAGGACAGAGTTGGGGAACACTGACCTAGAGCAGTGGTAGAACACAAGTGGTAAAATACAATATTTACTTTGGGAAATTGCTTTGAAATAATTCTCACCATATTCCAGATGTTGAAGATAGCTACTTTCCTGAAAGCGTTGGGACAGTTGATACAGGAGTTCCTTCTGCCACATTAGTAAAACTTCTGTTCCAATTTGATTTTGTGGCAAATCCTTTGGAGACTAATTTTTCCTCCAAATTTCCCTTACCATAAATAGATACTTCAGTAATGTTCATGTCAGTGGTTTCTAAAGGCAGAACGAGCAAGGCACTGTCCTGCACAAAGTTTATGCAGTACTTGTGGGTATTTTCGGACCAATAGTGTCCATCTTTGGGGTTCACGCCATGCAGTTTGCAGCTGGCCGTTAGTGCTGGCAGACAAGCAAGTTCCTTGGAGATTGCTTTCAGCTTGCTATAATCAGAGAAAGGAATTAACTTGTACACTCCATAATCAAGAAGATTCAGCGAAATGGAGATCATGTTGATGCTCACTATCTCTGCTCTGCACCATTCATTTTCTTTAAAGCTTTTTACAAGGCAAACAGAACCAACCCTTAAGGAATCAATCTCCAAGGGAAAGAGGTCATCGGCCAAATTTTCAATGTATTGTGATAACACGTTCATAGTATCTAACGAGTTCTGCACCTGTATGTTGAAAGTAGAAGGGCTATGAAATGTAGTAACAAAGCCAGCCACCAGTTCCAAACATTTAAACGATGGTCTTTGTATAGTTGGTAACGTTTCTGACTCAAAATGGAAGAAAGTCTCTGCATTGTTTGTTTTTAACTCGGCTTGATGAAATACGGTATTAAAGTGTTCCATCAGCATTACACCGTCCACTAGTATCTCTACTTTCCATACGTTTTCCAATTCCAGAAATTTGAGAAACAGGACTTGCACCTCATTGTGCAACAGAGACTGCAATTGTTTCCTCAACAAACTTTCTCCAATCTTTTCCGTCCAAGTCCATTTGCAAGCCACTGCTTGATACGGTATCGATTGTGCCGTAGGAGTGAGGGCCTTTGCATTGTGCATGCTTATCATTTCATGAGCACCATAGTCCACAAAGAAAACGGACATCTCCATTGTTCTCAGAAAGACCTTCTCAACAGATGCACGCAACCAAGTTTGCCTTTTTTCTGATTTCACCAGACAGACCATTCCTTCTTTGATATCTTTTGCTGAAAGACAGTTATTCACCTGCTTGACAGTGTCTGATATCAGCTCAGTTATTTTTGATTCTGCTGCTGAAGATTTGGCTAAAGTAACAAAGAGCTTTCCACAACTGGCCAGGTAAACATTTTTGATTTTTTCAATCTGGCTTGGCTTCAAGGCGATATCTAATTTTACAAAATTGTCTATCGTATCCACGTCAACGTGTTTGATTTTTTCAGTCTGGCTTGGCTTCAATGGGATATCTGATTTTACAAAATTGTCCATAGTATCCACAGAAGCAAGTTCAAGAGTAGTTTCAAAGCTCTGAAGAAAGTCAGACACAGACTGTCCTTTTGAGACGATGCTGACCTCCCACTGGAAATCGCGTCGGCCAATAAATGTACAACTGAAACATTCATTGTTAACTTTTTCAGTAAATCCGTCCACTAGGTTTTTGCTCCAATGACAACCCTGACGTTTGTGAAGTCCAGTAAGAAAAACAGGAATACTTAACCTGGGTACACAGGAATATTTTTCAGGAAGTTTGAAAACACAAGTAGGATCCACTATGGCTGCATTGCCATAATCTATGAACTCTACATGAAAATAATTTCCTTTGAGCTCTTTTATCTCTGCTCTGTAAAATGCGTTATCATCTGGAAACTGTGCCACAACTAGAACACCTTTCTCAAGGTATTTTACATCTATGGGTTGGAATGGCATGTCATTAAGTTCTTCAGCCAGCTGCATTATCTGTTCCTCATTTTCGGCAAGCTGTACATAAAACTCAGATGGGCTGTTTATGTGAGATGAATAGGCAAGGTGACTGGAGCTAGTTTCAAGAACAAGTTGAGGTAGATCAGAAGACATTAAATGCTGCTTAGAGCTTGGTAGATTGTAAGAATTTACAAACACAGCAATACTTTCTGACTGTACAGGATTCGTACTATTGAGCAGAGTCTTTGTATGTAACGACTTACATGGAGAATTTGGAGAACTGCTGGATAACAATAGGGCATCTTCTGGTATTACAGTAGTCTTTAAATCATATGTCACATTAAAATCAGATATTGTGTCATTTTTCACTTCATAAGACTTTTCAAGCTTGCTATACGTTTTGGACGTTTCTTGCAGATCTTGAAGACTGCTGCATTTTTCATTAGCCTGCCTTTCAGTGATGTTGTTACTTAGACTGGGCACATCATTTGGCTTCTTTTGCAGCAAATCCGCACCCAGGATCTCCCTTATTTTATGGTTTATTGAAACATTTCCACAGCACAGGTCCAGTTCGAGCTGTCCTATACTGTCTCTGGACACAACAGAGGCACTAAGCAATTGGCCCACACAGTGTTCTTCAAACCAGTCTTTAGCTTCTGAAGTCCACTCGACTTCTTTCAATCCAGACAAATAACATGGAATTGCCTGCATGGGTTCAAATAAAATGTCTATGGCTCCATTAGGAATAGGCAACATTTCAGTTTGCTTCACCATCTGGCTGTCTCCAAAGTCTATAAAAAAGGCTGAGGAAATAGCCAAATCAACTGGACATGCCAAAGCTCGGTAGAACTGGCCATCTTGAATATATTTTACGATACACAACTGCTTGGTCTTTGTCCCAATTTCAGGTTTAAGCTTCTCACCGAGCTCAGATACTTTTTTCATCAACATGTCAAAAGTCTCTTCATTTTTTGCAAGTTGACAGTAAAATTTGCCTGTGTTATATACAAAGGTAACGTAAATATCTTCTCTGCTTCCTACGTGAACGTCAAAAGTGGAGTAGCAAAATGTAAGCAGACGAACAGATGAAATAAAGTCTTGAGAGAGATGATATCCCTCACTAGAAAGGCAACAGTTTGAAGCATTGTTGTAAGCTTCCAGATCTACGGTGATACACAGTACATCAGCAACAGTAGCAAAGAGAGCAATGACTGTACATTTCAAGGGATCAGTAGCCGAGTGAAGAAAACCCTTTAAGTCATGGCATTCATTAGCAGACCATCTGCGTTGAGGATCTGTACTGTAGAACACCTTGCTTAAGCAACATCGAAAAGCTTGACCTTCCCATTGAAGAAACTGTGGATGAATTTCTCTGAGTCCTGAAAGCAACACATTTTCCACAATTCCATAGTCAACGAAGAGGACATCAACTTTATTTTCACAAATCTGACCCACCAAAGCAGCTCTGTAATACTTGCCGGTGCAAGAGGACTTTGCAATACAAGCTACTTGTCCATGCTTATACTTGCTTTTGCACGATTTATAGAATACCTGTATTTCATCCATAAGGGTATCTAGAGAGTGAAGGTTAAAGGAAAGTTGACACCAAAACATTCCTGGTGACTCCATGTTGGAACATTTGACAAAGATCACAGTTCCAGGCTTAAACGCATATTGTTTATAACAAATAGGAGAAGCATTTGAACTTGGGATGTCTGAAGGTTCATAAAATGTAGACGGTTGCTTTTCAGCTTTCCGTTGCATTGTCAAATCCTGCAGCGATACTATTGCATCACCATGACCGGAATTTTTCGGTTTACCAAGCTTGCTTTTAGATTTTTTGCTGTCTGCTTGTAACGGTATTTCTGGATTCAAGGAGTTACGATTGACATCAATCTTCCAAAGCTCAGCATATCCAGCTTCTACCAAAAGGGAGGCGATGTCTGAACCTTCGGAGTTCTCAGAAAGACGCATTTCAAGCACATATTTGTCATTCTGCTTTGCAAGAACGTGGCATAGAAGAGCATTCCCAGACACAATGCTTTTGAAATAATCATTTGCACTCCTCACCCAAATGTCCTCGAGTGGAAAGGTGTATGCTAAAGTGCAGCACATTGCCAGTGCAGGCAGGGTGCTGAACTGTGGCAGCAAGACCTTGACGTTATAGAAAGGGATAGTCTCTGTATTTCCAAAGTCAATAAAATAAACAGATATTTCTAAATTAAGGACTTCAGTGATCACCGCCCTATAATAGTGACCATCTTTTGTGTACAGAGCACAGCAAAGCTTTCCAGGCTGAGGATCTTCTACCAACATTTCCATAACCTCACATTTGTTGTATTTTTCAGCAATCTCATCCATCATCGTACAGTATTCGTTGTTGCACACATCGGTTCTTATCCAGAAATTTGAAGGATTCAGTACATACTCAACATAGGCCACGTGAACAGAGTCCAGCTCCATCTGTAAGGACTTGTAAGAGATTATTTCATCCCGATTCACCTCATTTGGTTTGGAGTCTACAGGCAAAGCTGGCTCTTCATTTTTCTCTTCACACTCAGGTGTTACATTATCAGAGTAGGCAATTGGAGGAAACATTGGAATTGGTTGATTTGTCAAGTGGCAGTTTGTATTAAGTTCATATTCCTTTTCGTATAACAAAATGCTAAACACGTGTTCTTCACTGCAAAATTGGTCCATCTGAGCTATTACGATATGCCCCATTAGGGCCTCCTTAAACAGCAGCAGCTGCCTATTTCTGGCATTTTCCACGTGATCATTTGACCTAGATAAGGCACAGGGGATGGCCATCATAGGTAACGACAGGAACTCTGGTTGCAAATTATGAACATCCTCAGAGAGTACGGTTTCACTGCTGCCAATGTCAATGAACCAGATCTTTACATGACTGCAAGAGATAAGTGCTTGGATGATGCCTCTATACCACAGTCCATCTTTTCTCTTGGCAGCACAAAGTACACTGTAGCTCCCAACTGACGAGTTTGCTTTTATTTTTGGGGACTCGTAGCATAAGCTCATGGACTCCATCAGTTTATTCAACTCTACTTCCCAAGATAATATATGACAGTAAAAATTATCTGGACTCACAGCAGCTGAAATTTTTATTTTTTCGACAGCCCCAAGAGAAATTTCCGGCCTTAGGTGATCCAGAACCTTCTGAAAATGTGGATGACTGTTATCAATGAAGTTGGGAGGGAGGTCTGCAGACAGTTTTCTCTGCTGAAGCAGGTCAGGCATTTGTTTACCGTGTGAATTTGCTGGGAATTTATGAATGATCTCGACAAGGAGACAGAACGAATCTGCATCCATGTATTTTGCCAAATTTAGTTCAATGGCATGGCTGATAACTTTCGGCACTTCCAAGAGAATGACTTGATGTGGTAGGAAGGTCTTCACAAGTCCGTTGACTTGGTCTCCAATCAAGGAAGAAAAATAGTTTATTGCTCTGGGAGACCATTTCTCATCCAGAGGAAGTAAATTTGAAAAGATTCCGTTCACCACTTTTGGTGGCAGAACAAACAGCTCACCGCTGGCGGAGGCAATCTGCTGAGATGTGACTTTTAATGTATTCCCTTGGTCTATGAGGACAACTTCAAATATCTGGCTGACTTTGTCCAAAAGTTTCCCTCTGTGCCACACTCCAAGAGGTTTATCCTGCACCAGGCAAAACTGTCCAATATCAAGGTCATCGTGAACTTTTGGAACACGTTGTATTTCGTTTTGAAGTACGTGGTAGTCAAACTCACAGTCAGATATGTATCTGCCTTGAAACTTTACCAACACCTCTTGTGGAAAGCAACTGATCTTTAAGATTATCAAGTCTATTCTTAAATCAGGCTTTTGGCACAAAGACATGTAATCCATTTCATCTGAAAGAAAAAGAAAAGATGGATATCAATAGATGGCATGCATATTGAAAGCAGATAAAAGAAAACATATATTACAACCTCTGATCGCTGTATATCTATGCAGGCAAGCCCTCTCCTAGCACGCTAAATCCCCATACACACACCATGCCCAATGTCGCCTGACAGCATCAGGACTCAAAACCCTCAGCCACATTGTAGGGTCAAAGGTGTGAAGGCCCATCATTGCTTGAGTGGGGAGAGGGGAACGGGAGTGACCTCACCTGGCAGGTAAGGTAAATTGAGAGAACAATTCTCTCGGCCGATGTGATCCATCAGGGCGGAACGCTGGGCAAGTGGTTGAGAGGGCTGGATGCCATACACACGCTGGATTCTAGGCAGGGCTGTGGGGCCGGAGTTGGAGTCTGAGAAATTTTGGATACCTGGAGTAGGAGGTTTCATAAACTGAGGAGTTGGAAAATTTTATACCAAATCCACAGCCCTGGTAAGTATTAGACTAAGGGGTCGGAGTTCGAGCCCATTTTGGGTACCTGGAGATGGAGTGGGAGTCGGTGGTTTTATAAACTGAGGAGTCGGAGGATTTTTTGTACAGACTCCACAGCCCTGATTCTCAGCATGGGTGGTTATTGGCCACCTCTACCGATTTTCATCTAGTGTGTGCGGAGCTTTACAAATTAGTCTGTAACACCATTATCCTTTCACATTGCTCAGTAGAATAAAATCTGACCAAGCACGGATATTCTTTCTGCATAGAGAGGCAGTGTTCTCCCCAGGCTTTTAGCTGGCTGCTCCACCCGGCTAGTTTTGGTGAGCACCCGGCTGTCATCGGCTCACCCCCTCCTCTGTTGTAAGCATAGTTATGCAGAGAAGTGCCGGCCCTGCATTCTCTTATCTCGCTCACCCGGCTACTTTCTCATGCCACCCGGCATAAAAGTATTACATGGGTAAAAGTATTAGAGACAGAGGATCAGCAGGATAGCCGAGCAATTGGTATTACTTAAAAGGAAATACATATGGCAGCCTCCATATCACACTCACATTGGGTTCACTTTAAAGTGGACCTGAACTCGGAACTTCCTCTCTGCTCTAAAAAATATGCAACAGCATAATAACCTCTACAGAAAAACTTTTCTTTGTTACAGCTGATACAAATCTTGCAATACATCTGCAGTGTGTCTACTTCTTGCTTTCATGGAAGCAGACATTGTTAACATTCTATAATTACAGGATTAGCTGCTCGGCCATGGCAGAGGAGATTCCTGAGCTGACACAGCTGAGGGATCAAATTACAGTTGTGATTAGTCTCAGATGAAGGGGAATTAGACAGGCTAAACTCCTAAAATTAGAGGGATGTGGATGTTTCATTTTAAACAATCAAAGTTGCCTGGCAGTTCTGCTGATCTCTTTGGCTGCAGTAGTGGCTGAATCACACACCTGAAACAAACATGCAGCTAATCCAGTCTGACTTCAGTCAGAGCACCTGATCTGCATGCTTGTTGAGGGACTGTGGCTAAAATTAATAGAGACACAGGATCAGCAGGATAGCCAGGCAACTGGTATTTTTTTTAAAGGAAAAATCCATATCCTTCTCAGTTTAGGTTCCCTTTAGTACATACAGGGTGAATTTCTCTAGGTTTTCCTTCTGTCCTGTGCAAGAGTTCAGGTCCACCTTAAGCAATAATTTCCCATTAATCATGGTAAGTGCAATAGTGCTGTTCCCATGTGCACATTTTGACTCATTTACTACTGCATAAAAGCAAAGGCAAGAAGGAACCTTCATGCATGGATATCAGTTGTCAGTTAGGCCAACTTTTATACAAACAAACGAATGATGAAACCTGCTTCTGTCTATCAGCTATGTTTGCCAACACAGGTCAGATTCCAGATCAGATTGTACCAAGAAGCCTGTAATGAGCTGCCAGCAGAGGTCCATTCCAGAGGTTACATCTCTGCAGAGAGATACACCTCATTGAATCTTTGTAAACAACGGTCCGCTCACACTTATGATGGTATCCATACATCCAGGGCTGTGGAGTCGGTACAAAAATCATCCAGCTTACTCCTCAGTTTATGAAACCACCGACTCAGACTCCAGGTACCCAAAACTTACTCCAACTCCTGGCATCTGGCAGGCCGACTGACCAATATACAGATGTCTGTATGATCAGAGAGGGATCTGTTGGTCTTCATAAACCAAAGGCCGAATCCTGATCGATTTCATCATGAATTGGCCTTGTGATGCCACCTCGACATCCCCGGCCACGGAATGCAGACACAGCGGACGCTGGACTGGTAAAGTATTAAAGCGGTATTGTCACCATAAAAATCTAATTTCAACAGCAACTGGTTTTAGTATATTAAGTGATAAGGATGCTAATCCTGCATTCAAAACTTTTTTCTGCCATTATGGTTTGGAGTTATTACATACTATAGGAGCACTGGCCCTAGTGCCAAAATGTTGAATGCTGGGAGTTCTTTTGAATGCTGGGAGTTCTTTTTATCTATAATATATTCCTCCTCTTCCATTTATTTCCCTGCCTAGCTGATCACTTGTGTTTACAAGCAAGGCTGGGGTGACTCAGTGATTGGATGTGTAAATAAAAAAAAAGACTCTGGGAGGAGGGCAGCTAATGAATACACAATGAGCAAGAGAAGGGAGGGGGGAAACAAGAGTCAGGGAGGAGATGATGTCAGCATTAGCTTGGCAAGATGGCCACTGCTTAGAAAAGGATTTTCTGTTTTTCCTTTGTAAAATTCACAGGAATCATTATGTGGATAGCACAATACATCTGTTATGTAAGTAGAGGTAGTATTTATCTACTTATATATGTGTTTTTTATTTCTAGGTTAGCATGGGTGTCGCTTGTTCTTTAACCTCCTGAGCGGTATGCCTGACATAGTGTCTATGGAAGTCTATGGAGGTGGGGTGGGGGGATCGTAAATGACATCATGACATCACCTACATCATGCGCAGTCACAATCCTCCCTATAGAGAAGACCGGAGCTGTGCAGAGAGGCTGCGACGATCGCTGGAGCCAGCCTGGGTAATGTATAAGTGGGGGGATCGGGGGTGCTGGCCACCTATACTAGCTAAACCTTTTCCAGCCATTACATCTAACAGACTATTCCTGGGGGACACCTGAGGCTAGCGAGCGTCGGACATACCGCTCAGGGGGTTAATGCTTTACCAGTCCAACGTCCACCGCTGTGTCTGCATTCCTCTTCTACGTTCACCTCTCATGTGGTTATCAGTGTACTGTACACATCAGTGTTCTCCCCAGGCTCTTTTAGCCGGGTGCAGCCAGAGGTTTCCGTCACGCTCATCATCATTACCGCACAGTGTTACCGTCGAGAACCCAGTCAGCCTGAGAATTTCCAGCATGTCCTATCGATACATGCAGGGCTGTGGAGTCCAGGGCTGTGGAGTTGGTACAAAAATCCACCGACTCTTCAGTTTAGGATTCCTCCGACTCCTCTAATTTGCATATTACAATCTTGTTGATTGAAAGTATGTAACATGAAAATCGTCGCATAACTGCCAACGCTTAGGAATTTTAAAGGACAACTGAAGTGAGAAGGATATAGAGACTGCCATATTTATTCCCTTTAGTCAGACTAAAACTAGTCCTAAATAAGAGTACTTGTAAAAGGTAAAGACCAGAATAAAGAATATCTATCAGGCCCGAAGCAATGTAACTGTGGGTACATGTAAGTGTGATGTGCAGGTACTCAGCAGGGGAATGAGGCGATTCTTCCTCTATTACACATTCTTCATGCACAATCTGAACCAGGATTATGGGTGACAGACAACACCTCTGTGTTCAATGTGCACAACATTCTCAGTGGATTCCCTGCAGCTCTGTGGAGAGTGCATATGTAGAGTATAGTACTACTGTGTAACAAAGGAAACCTGAGACAGATGAAATTAAAGTTTTATACATACCTGGGGCTTCCTCCAGCCCCCTTCAGGCTAATCAGTCCCTCACTGTCGTCCTCCACCACCTGGATCTTCTGCTATGAGTCCAGGTACTTGAGCCAGTCTGGCGTAGTGCGCATGCACACACTTCGCCACCGGGAGCGTACTACACCTGCGCAGCACTATTGCGCAGGTGCAGAAGGCTCCTGGCTGTGGATGCAGCCGGACTGCGCTGACTGGCTGAATTACCAGGACTCATAGCAGAAGATCCAGGTGGTGGAGGTGGACAGCGAGGGACTGATTAGTCTGAAGGGGGATGGAAGAAGCCCCAGGTATGTATAAAACTTTTATTTTCATCCTTCTCAGGTACCATTTAATTCGTAGTCACCAAACCAAATTTTAACATATCAAATTATTTGATTTCATGAGCAAAGAGAGTGCGTACATTTGCATAAATCAGCATCAACGCAGAATTATTTCCATGTTATTGACCATCTCTATTAGTGACACGGCTACACATCAGGCTTTATACTTACAGCATAGATGTTATTTAGTATATATTGAGATATTCCTGTGTACACATCATATATACAGTCACAATCAGATGTGTATATCTGACTTTAAAAATATAGGGACTGCTTTATTGAAGCAGCACAAGTAACTAATTTTGATAGGTTTATTTCATTGTTGTGGACTAAGCACAGCTATTACTGTATGTATAAATAATTTGTGATGACTATTATCTGAGAAATAGAACATTTTATCATATTTTTTATTTTAATTACAGTTTAAATTCATTAGAAGTCGGTGCATTTTTTCCAAACTCCGACTCCAGGCACCCAACATTGCCCCGACTCCAACTCCACAGCCCTGGTGGAGTCGGAACAAAAATCTTCAGACTCCAACTCCGACTCCTCTGTTTATGAAACCACGACTCCAACTCCAACTCCGGGTACCCAAAATGGCCCAGACTCCGACTCCTTAGTCTAATACTTAACAGGGCTGTGGATTTTGTACAAAAATCATCCGACTCAGACTCCTCAGTTTATGAAATCAACGACTCCACCTCCGACTCGGGGTGCCCAAAATTGCCCCGACTCCGACTCCACAGCCCTTGATACATGCAACTAATTTCAGACCAAAATTGGTTGCATCAGAGATCGGGCAGGCTTTTGGCGGTACTGATTTTTATCCTATTCAGTAATAATTATCAAATCGGATGGTGATGACCTTTAGTGATGTTTGGGCAGACCAACAGCAAGAAATCCATTAGGAACCAGCCTAGCAACGCCACCTGCCTGGCTGCCCCCCCCCCCCCATGTAAATGTATCATCGTCCCCAACCCCCCTTCCCCATGTAAAATCTAATCTGTCCCACTGACTCTCAGCCTCCTCAGTCATCCCAGTGTCTGACTTCGGGCACACCTGGTGCCACAGAGGGTGACGGTGGAGGAGGCTAGAAGTGGCGGCAGCAGGACAGGTGAGATTTTAAACAGCACGACGCCCTTGGATGGGGTTAGGGTGACATTTACACTTGGCTAGATAACATAGAACGCCGTTACCAAAGCAACTGAGAATGAGGACTTTCGACCTTTCCGGCATGTCCAATCAATATTTCTTATTTCTTGCAATTTTTCAAATTGCCCTGCAGTATTTTTTTTTCTGAGTGTGATGTGCAATTTGCATTTAAAGCAAGTTAAAGTGGACTTGAATTCTTGTACATGATACAAGGAAAACATTGAGAAATGCATCTTGTATTTATTTACAGAGTTCAGCCTGTCTAATTCCCCCTCATCTAAGATAAGCTCATTTGAAAGCACAGGATTTTAACAATATGTCTGCTTCCGTGAAAGCAGGACTTGTATCAGCTGTAACAAAGAAATGTTTTTCTGTAAAGGTTATTATGATGTTGCGTATCTTTTAGAGCCGAGAGGAAGTTCTGAGTTCAGGTCCGCTTTAATGGACCACAATTGCGAAAAATTGAAAATACATGTGTATGCATACTTTTAAGTACATTTCTCCCAGAGTAAAATGCACATACAGTAGGTAGTAAAAATCTCGCAGCTCTGACAAGTTTAAGACAAGTACATCTCCTCTTGGGAGATACTCAATATTTCCTTTATTTGATACAAAATAATTCCATGGAGTGGATCTTCTATACAAAGATGCCAACCAGCCTTTCCACTAATTTGCGCATTATTTTGGCAGCTGGACTGAGCAACTGCCATTCAGTAAGTGCTTTTGTAAATAAAAAATACCCCGAGAATGCCCCCATGAATTAGTCCAAATTAGCCACCAAGTAAAATAAAACTTTAAAATGATAAAACTAATAAATGAATAAAACTATTAGGCTGCAGAGCCAAATGTCTCCAGCCGCTGGGGAAAGAACTGTGCCTTCCACAGCCTAGCAGGGTATGCAGAGTGGTGCAGGGAGCTTTTATAGTTACCTGTTCCGCACACAGGATTGGCCTTCCTCTCTTCATCCACCTGCGGCGCTGCACTCCCAGCATCCTCTTCTGACCACATGGTATTACATGTGATCGGGGCTCAGAGGATAGTGTCATGTGTGCAGCACCACCTGGTGGTGGAAGAGGGGTAATGGGAGAGACCCTACCTATAGCATAATAAAGAGGACAGCGGGAGTGCAGCGCCGCGGGTGGATGAAGAGGAGAAGCTGATCCAGGTAAAATATAAAATCGCTCCCTGCGCCGCTCTGCATGACCTCAGTAGGCAGAATAACTAGCTCTGCTGGCTGAAATATTTTGTTTGAAGATGCTAACGGGTTGAACATACTGGGGATCTTATGGATTTCGCACAGTGAGGTTGCATTTCCACTGGGGTGCTGTTTCCAATACAGCAGGGCTGTGGAGACTGGAGTCGGAGCAATTTTGGGTACCTGGAGTCGGTGGTTTCAATAAACTGAGGAGTCAGAGTCGGATGATTTTTAAACCAAATCCATAGCCTTTGTAAAAATTAGACTAAGGAGCCGGAGCTATTTTGGGTACCTGGAGTCAGATGATTTTTGTTTCAACTCCACAGCCCTAATAAGTATTAGACTAAGGAGTCAGAGTTGTCGGAGCAATTTTGGGTACCTGGAGTCTCAGTCAGTGGTTTCATAAACTGAGGAGTCGGATGACTTTAGTACCGACTCCACAGCCCTGCAAAACAGACTTGGCACCCGTGCTGATGAGAATTTGCACCCGGATTGTTATAGCTGAGCCATGCACGCTATGGGGATGTGGATGCATTCTGCAAAAAACTGCAGCATGAATCTTTCCCCCCCCCCCCCCATGACGCGGGTGCAGCCTATCGAATTTTGCATCCAAAATAGTGTGTGGAAAACGACTGCAATTTGTGTATAGTGGAAACACTGTCTTACAAATCAGCACAGGAGCATAAAAGATAACATTGCTCCGGCATGTCTATCACATACACTGTCTCCAGTCTTTAACAACCACTAGGGGTCACTAGTCTGCAGCAAAAAGGGCCAAAACCTAGACAACCAAAACCGATCAACAAGTAATGCCTGTGAAGTTTTCTTCAAGATAGTAGAACATCGCTTCCCTTCTGTCTGCTTTTTGCTGCCACACCACATTGGCAGCCATTATTGACTTATATAGTGTCATCCTCTGTGGTAAATGTAAAGATAAACACATGGGTGGACAATACAGAGGTGTTATACAGCATAAAATGAAACATACTGTACATCTGACAAAACATACAATAGATATAGAAAAGTCACTCGCACACAAAAAAAAAATTCAAATATCGGTGGACCCACCTTTTACTTTAAAGGACAACTGTAGCGAGAGGTATGTGGAGGCTGCCATATCTATTTCCTTTTCAGCAATACCAGTTGCCTCGCTATTGTGCGGATCCTCTGCCTCTCATACGTTCAGCCATAGCCCCTGAACAAGCATGCAGCAGATCAGGTGTTTGACATTATTTTCAGATCAGAAGCTGCATGCTTGTTTCTGGTGTGTGGGTTCAGACACTACTGCAGGGCTGCCAGGCAACTGGTATTGTTTAAAAGGAAATAAATATGGCAGCCTCCATATAACTCTCACTACAATTGTCCTTTAAAGGGAGCCAGACGTGAAAGGGATATGGAAGCTGACCATTATTTAACTTAGAACAATATATTTTTCTTCCTGAAAGGAATTAGGCTTACCTACTGGAGTTTGTGACCAGGAGATGAGCTGTCGGGATGTTAAATTCTAGTTACACCTACAAAGAAAAAACATATATATGAACCATATTACTGCACTGAGTAGGAAAATTAAACCTTCATTTAAATCCAAACTCCAGACACGAATAATCTCCTAATGCTCTGTGGGGACTAATGCTGGGAATACACATTTCGTTTTTGCCTTCGTTTTAGCCTTCGTTTCGATTGTGCCTTTTGTCCTTTTCGTTCCCGAAATAATCGAACGTACGGTTAATATCACCACCCACGGTTTCGTTTTTTTTTTCGATTCTGATGGTTTCGTTTTTCCAATGATCGAAGGCTGCAAAGAAACGAAACGAAAATCCCTTTTTACAGGGATGGACTAACATAAACGAATATATAATCGATCTGAACAGCCATCAAGCCTACCAATGGCTCGATTAGATGGATAAAGAGAGATAATATCAAACATGTTCGATCACTAGTCGTTCGTTTTTGGGGTCTATTAATCGAAACTATAATGAGATTATGACTATTTTCACATACGTTTAAAACACTCGATTCGTTTACTGAACGAATCGAAGGCTAAAACGAAGGCAAAAACGAAACGTGTATTCCCAGCATAACAGCTTCCCGAATAAGTCCATGAAGTGATAAGTGGCAGGAGCAGATAAAACGTGTGAATGTATTGTCCCAATCCTACCTACATCTAGCCTGTGTTCTTTTTCACTGTGAAGGTGGCGATACATCAAGCGACTTGGAGGCCGATCAACCACCAACTCAATTATTGTTCGCCGGCGTTCGCCTGCCGCTGTACATTTTTGGTCATCCATTCTTCCTGATTAATGGTTTCCTGCGTGATCCCAGCTACGCATGTAAGGTAACGCACGCCTTATGGTACACTTGTGCCGCTGGGGTCCTGCAAGTAACCAATAATCAGTTAGTAGGAGCCAACCAGGAAGTACAGAAGTGATGATGTATAGGGGCAGGCGGCTGCAATATACAGTAAACTCCCGGAGAAGAGGATCGCGTGTGGAGCTGCAGGACAGGAGTGAGGGTAAGAGGAGTGCAGCGGCAGGATCTGATTAGTATATTCCAATGGCCATAATACCGTAGCTTCTGAATATAAGACGAACACCCCCCCCCCCTCCCCTCCGATTTTGGGGAACAAAAAGTGTCTTATATTCCAAAAAAATATAGTACTTGCCTAAAAAGAGGAGAGTCCCGGGGTGAGGCATTTTTTGGATTTCGGATGCGTTTCTGCCTCAATCTTAAGTATAGGAAAACCGCAAACCGCTCTGAAAAACGCCTGTTCAGAACGGTTTTGCCGGTGTTTTTGTTACAGAAGCTGTTCAGTAACAGCTTTACTGTAACAATATATGAAATCTACAACACCAAAACCGCTACACAAAACCGCAAACCGCTAGCTGAAACGCTACAGAAAAAAGAAGAAAAAGTGTTTCAAAATCTGCTAGCATTTTGCGGATCTGCTAGCGGTTTTTGGTGTGCACCAGGCCTTAGTTTGGAAACCAGCGAATGACTGCTTTCTGCCTTCCATGTGGATGGGTGGTGCCAGCACTGCTATTCTATATGCAGCCACCAATATTTAAAGATGTAGCTGACCGCATCTATAAGTGATACAATTTGTGTGTGGGGGGCCGGTCATTAAAAAAAGCCTCAGGGGGCCGCATTCGGCCCGTGGGCCTTAGTTTGAGGACCACTGCTATAGAGGCTTCCCACAGCATCCCTCTGTCCACCATTGCTGCTCGTGGACCCTCCAAAGTCAAGGATCATTCTGACATGTGTATTTGTGGTTTTGTATGATTTAGTAGATAATCTGCCTTTTCTTATGGGAGAAAAAAAACAGTATCTTTAAAAAAAAAAAAAAAAAAAAAAAAAAAACATGGCAACTGCATGCATTTTCCCCATAGGAAAGCATTGCATGTAGTATAGTGGAAGATCCAACACATTTCAAAATGGTTGATTACAAATAGCAGAGAGCTGCAATTTACAATGTGGCCCATAGACTTTCAAGGGCAGTGTCCTCCACAGAATTTTTTTCCAGCAGGGTGGCATGAAAATGTAGCAGGGCGGGGCAAGATAAGAGAATGCAGGGCCGGTGCTTCTGTGTGCAACTCTGCTTACAGCATAGGACGAGGTGAGCTGATAACAGCCGGGTGCTGACCAAAACTAGCCCCAGGTTAGTAAAATATGTTTGTTATTTACTCACCCCGTGTGTCCTTTAACTCCGTTCCGACCGCCTAACGCCGATAAGCGTCTGGAAGGGTGGCAGTCCCAGGTCTAGCTAATGACGAAAGGCGTCAAGTCCTGGGGCAGGAATTTACATGGGATCGTGTTTGCCGAGGCGCACGCATCCCCGCTGAGTGGCGGAGCTCCGTGATCAGCCTGCCAAGCTGTGATCTTGCAGGCTGTTAAATATAAAAAAAAAACAAAAAAAAAAAAACAGAAAAAAATGGTTTGTTTACATTTGTACAACGCTGCAATCTAGTGCAGTGCTGTACAGGGGACAATTAGCTGTCCCTCCGAGCGGCTTTCTTTGAAATCCCTCTCATAGGCTGATGTCTATGAGAGGTGGAAAAGTCATCTGCCGATCGCAGACTGGCGACAATTTAGGAGGGGGGGGGGGGGGGTTAACTAGTAATAAAAAAAAAAAAAAAAACAACTAATGATCACAGCAGCAATCACAGCCCATCAACAGAGAGCTCTGTTGGTGGGTCAAAAGTGGGGAGAGAATCATTTGTGTGCTCAGTGTTTTGGCTCTGCAGCGAGCTTTTAAAGCTGCAGTGGCCTGACTTGTAAAAAAAAAAAAAAAAAATATCGCCTGGTCACTAGGGGGTGTAAGCCTATGGTCCTCATGCGGTTTAAGGACTTCCAAGGTGAAGGAGGTAATCCAGATTTTACTCAGCTGGGACTTTTCCCAGCCCATAGTAGCCATCCGAGTCCCTCGCCGCAGCCCTTCATGTTGCCCTGGTTTCCGCAGGTAAAAATCACGACCCCGCCGGCGGGTCTTCTACGAATACCTGCATGTTCACGTCATCTGGCGCAGAAGACTCGACCCGCCGGCGGGGTTGCGATCTTTACCGGCAGCCAGCAGAAACCTGGAGGACCGGGGCTGAGGCGAGGGACTCAGATGGCTACAATGGGCTGGGAGAAGCCCCAGGTGAGTAAAATCTGTTTTACCCCCTTCGCCTCGGAAGTCCTTTAACGTGTATCAGAGATGGGAACTTGAGAAAATATTATACATACCTGGGGCTTCCTCCAGGCTTATCGATCTCTTGCCGTCCTCCTCCGCCTCCTTGTTCATCCGTACCGGCACAGGCACAGGCACAGGCACAGTCCGGCCACGCGTGATCCCCGATCTTACTCCCAGTGGTGGGATCATGCTCGAGTTGGCCCCAGACTGGAGGACTTTCAGTGGCCAATTGCAGAAGAGGATGGCGAGGGAGCGATAGGCCTGGAGGAATCCCCATATATGTATGTGTATATATGTATATATATATGTATGTATATATATATATATATATATATATATATATATATATATATATATGTATATATATATATATATATATATATATATGTATATATATATATATATATATATATATATGTATATATATGTATATATATATATATATATATATATATATATATATATATATATATATATTATTTTGTTCTTAAATCTCCATATCAGGTTTACATTAATCTGCATATATTTGCATACTGAATTTGAAGAATCAACTGAGAATGATTTGCAACGCATGGACCATCCCTGTCATTTGGTGCTAGTGTGAACCTAACCTCAATGATTTCCGCTAAACAACCTTTGCAAGCCCTGCCTACCAGTGATACTTACCTATAGAGACTCAAAAATCACTGCGCTGCACCAAAACAGCTTCCGTAATCAATCTCAGGCACTACTTACCAGGGCTGTGGAGTCGGAGCAATTTTGGGTACCTGGAGTCGGTGGTGAGTCAGAGTTGGATGATTTTTGTACTGACTCCACAGCCCTGCTACTTGCATTGGGGATCATGAAACACTGATGAAATTACTATTACTAGCATTTTGCAGAGTGAATTTTTTTTTCACTAAACAATATTCACAGTTTTTTTTTTTTTTTAAACACTGGACCGGAAACTCATCAAAACTGCAAAAAGGCCATGCATGCACTGTGTGTGCACTTTTCCAAAAATCGCTGGCGATCGCTGCAGCGTGATCAATGCCATATACTAGACGTCACACCGTCCCTTTTCAAAATGCCAGCGTTTCAAAGCGCTGCGGAAATCACTAGGAAAGCCCCCAGTGTGAATGGCCCATCAGACCTGGCTGCAGGTGACTGGTACACTTGGGGAACATGGCTGTCTGCAGGTGACTGGTACACTTTGGGGACATGGCTGTCTGCAGGTGACTGGTACACTTGGAGGATATGGCTGTCTGCAGGTGACTGGTACACTTGGAGGATATGGCTGTCTGCAGGTGACTGGTACACTTGGAGGATATGGCTGTCTGCAGGTGACTGGTACACTTGGAGGATATGGCTGTCTGCAGGTGACTGGTACACTTGGAGAATATGGCTGTCTGCAGGTGACTGGTACACTTGGAGAATATGGCTGTCTGCAGGTGACTGGTACACTTGGAGGATATGGTTGTCTGTCTGCAGGTGACTGGTACACTTGGAGGACATGGCTGTCTGCAGGTGATTGGTACACTTGGAGGACATGGCTGTCTGCAGGTGATTGGTACACTTGGAGGACATGGATGTCTGCAGGTGATTGGTACACTTGGAGGACATGGCTGTCTGCAGGTGACTGGTACACTTGGAGGACATGGATGTCTGCAGGTGACTGGTACACTTGGAGGATATGGTTGTCTGCAGGTGACTGGTACACTATGGCTGTGACTTCCCTGCTATGTAAGCCATGCTTCCCCCCCCCCCCCCCCCCCCCACACACACACACCACGTCACATCTACATTGCCACACGATGAAGTAATACATTACCGGCACGAGAATAGTCACGTGACATCCGACACGCACACCACAGCCACGGCGTGTCCTCTCCGCGCCACCACACCGCGCTTCCCGGATGACATGCGCAGTAGAGGAAAGGCATGGGCGCCTGCGCACATCAGGGAAAAAGACCGGCTGGCCCAATACTGTTGGGGGGAGGGGGGCGTGAGTTGCAGAAAGTTCGAACTTCTGTGCGGCAGACACGCGGCTTGTAGAATGTCTTCTCTCCCGCGCTCACTGGGGTCTGTCTATAGCAGTAGCAGTAGAGACAAGCACAGTAGCCTGATATCTTTATAAATTCAGCCGAGGCTGAATGGAACTTCTCTTCAAATCAGATTTCGGAGTAAAAACCCCAACAAAGCAGAGACGTGCACATGTACATGAACGTCTGTGGACACTAAAGTGCAGTTTGTCCAAGTTGATAGCATTCGAGCTGAGAGCCTCTGTTAACCTCCCTGGCGGTACGCAGATTCAGTGGCTGCATCCGCTGGAGGGATTTTTTTTTAATGTAAAAGTTTTTTTGGGTACTTATCCGTTAGCCGGGCGCATCTTCTAGGTGGCGACAAAACACCAGAGTTACATCTTTCCCTACTATCCATGTCGGCCTGGAGGGGGAATAGTAATTAGCGCCACCTGCCGGATGCGCCCGGCTAACGAATAAGTACCGTTTTTTTTTTTTAGTATTTTAGCTAGCACTAGGCTAGCTGACTATGTGTCCCCGGCACCTCTGTGAACCACCCCCCCCCCCCCTATTCGCCGCCGGCTATATTTACCCGTCCGCGATCCCACGAGAGCCGCAACTTCCCAATTAGCTTCACTCGTCGCGATGGCCACGATCGGACATGACGTCATGCCCAGTTCCGATCCTCCCCATAGCAAAGCCGTGTGCTGATTGGGAGGCTGCACCATTGAGGGATCCCTGGGGGGTATGTATACCGGCGGCAATCGGAAGGCACCGGAGGGACTTGGGCCACATAGCTAGCCTAGCGCTAGCTTAACAATATGCACTTAATTTTATTTTTAAAAAATCCTCCCGGGGCGATGTGATACCCTGCGGCGGCTAGCCTGACACTGTCAGGCTTACCACCAGGGAGGTTAGGAGAACTGTAGAGAGAGGTGTATGGAGGCTGCCATATTTCCATTTAAGCAGGGGTCGAGTCCTGCGTGAACGCGGGGGGACGGCGTCCACTCACTTTTTTTGGACAGTGGATGCTGTCCCCCCTAGCACCCTGGAGGGGAGCAGCGCAGCAGAGAGGAGCATTGTGCGCAGCGTGGGAAAGGGCGGACGTTTCCCCCCCCCCCCTTCCCTCACCTTGGGGCTCCTCTCCCTGGCTCTCCCCTGGCAGCGGCATCAGTGGGCGGGACTTACTTCCTCCAGTGTTCCGGGTTGACGCTGTGCGTGCCGCTGCTCTGGTCTTCACTAGACCAGACTAGCTGCAGGAACAGCGTCCACATGCCGGAACACTGGAGGAGGTAAGTCCCGCCCACTGATGCCGCTGCCAGCCACCACCGCCGCAATCTTTATGGAGGGGAGAGCCAGGGAGAGGAGCCTCAAGGTGAGGGAAGGGGGGGGGGGAAACGTCCGCCCTTCCCTACGCTGCGCACAATGCTCTTCTCTGCTGCGCTGCGCCCCTCCAGCTGGGGGGACACCTGGCTACATATACTGGGGCCAGTATACACCTGCCTACATATACTGGGGCCACTATACACCTGCCTACATATACTGGGGCCACTATACACCTGCCTACATTTACTGGGGCCACTATACACCTGCCTACATATACTGGGCACATATACCCCTGGCTACATATACTGGGCACATAAACCCCTGGCTACATATACCCCTGGCTATATATACTGTGCACATATACACCTGGCTACATATACTGGGCACATATACACCTGGCTACATATACTGGGCACATATACCCCTGGCTACATATACTGGGCACATATACACCTGGCTACATATACTGGGCACATATACCCCTGGCTACATATACTGGGCACATATACCCCTGGCTATATATACTGGGCACATATACACCTGGCTACATATACTGGGGCCACTATTTACCTGGCTACATATACTGGGCACATATACACCTGGCTACATATACTGGGGACACCTATACACCTGGCTACATATACTGGGGACATATACACCTGGCTACATATACTGCGGACACCTATACACCTGGCTATACTGGGGACACCTATACACCTGGCTACATATACTGGGGACACCTATACACCTGGCTATACTGGGGGCACCTATACACCTGGCTATACTGGGGACACCTAGCTATACTGGGGACACCTATAGACCTGGCAACCTATTCTGGGGACATCTACCGTATATACTCGCATATAAGCCGACCCGCATATAAGCCGACCCCCCAACTTTTCCCTGAAAAAACTGGGAAAAATGATTGACCCCCATATAAGCCGGGGGTAGGAAATGCTGGATTGGTGCAGCCCCCCAGTGTGTCCCAGTATAGCTAGTATAGTGCCCAGTATAGGTAGGTAGTGTCCAGTATAGCTAGTATAGTGCCCAGTATAGCTAGTAAAGTGCCCAGTATAGCCAGTATAGTGCCCAGTATAGCGCCCAGTATGGGTAGGTAGTGCCTCAGTTTAGCTAGTATAGTGCCCAGTTTAGCTAGTATAGTGCCCCAGTATGGCTAGTAAAGTGCCCAGTTTAGCCAGTATAGTGCCCAGTTTAGTTAGTATAGTGCCCAGTTTAGCCAGTATAGTGCCCAGTTTAGTGCCCAGTTTAGCTAGTATAGTGCCCAGTTTAGCTAGTATAGTGCCCAGTTTAGCCAGTATAGTGCCCAGTTTAGCCATTATAGTGCCCAGTTTAGCTAGTATAGTGCCCAGTTTAGCCAGTATAGTGCCCAGTTTAGCCAGTATAGTGCCCAGTTTAGCTAGTATAGTGCCCAGTTTAGCCAGTATAGTGCCCAGTTTAGCCAGTATAGTGCCCAGTTTAGCTAGTATAGTGCCCAGTTTAGCTAGTATAGTGCCCAGTTTAGCCAGTATAGTGCCCCAGTTTAGCTAGTATAGTGCCCAGTTTAGCTAGTATAGTGCCCAGTTTAGCTAGTATAGTGCCCAGTTTAGCTAGTATAGTGCCCAGTTTAGCCAGTATAGTGCCCCAGTTTAGCTAGTATAGTGCCCAGTTTAGCCAATACAGTGCCCAGTTTAGCCAATATAGTGCCCAGTTTAGCTAGTATAGTGCCCAGTTTAGCCAATATAGTGCCCAGTTTAGCCAGTATAGTGCCCAGTTTAGCCAGTATAGTGCCCAGTTTAGCCAGTATAGTGCCCAGCATAGGTAGGTAGTACTCCCGGCTCCCTCCCCGCCGCTGCTATTACCTGCAGGCAGCGGCCGCTTCCTAATCCGCGTTCCTCTTCTTAAACTTTTCAGCGTGTATCACAGCAGCGCGCCCGGCGCTGCTGCTGTGACGATGCAGAGTGCAGGAAAGAGCGCGGCTCCCTATAACGGCGATCTGTATCGCCGTTACCAAGGGAACCGCTCTTTCCTGCCCCTGCATTGTCACAGCAGCAGCGCCGGGCGCGCTGCTGTGATACACGCTGAAAAGTTTAAGAAGAGGAACGCGGATTAGGAAGCGGCCGCTGCCTGCAGGTAATAGCAGCGGCGGCCGCGGGGGGAGCGGGGCGCGGAACACCCACCACCCACCACTATACCACCAGGGAAGACTCGCATGCAAGCCGACCCCCCAACTTTTGACCCCCTTTTTGGGGGTCAAAAATTCGGCTTGTATGCGAGTATATACGGTATACACTTGGCCACGTATTCTGGGAATATCTATACATCTGGCCACCTATTCTGGGGACAACTATACACATGGCTACTTATACTGGGGACACCTATAGACCTGGCTAGCTATACTGGGGGTACCTATTTTGGGAGAACTGCTGTCAGATCTGTAGTTTTGGGGAACTGCTGATGCCAGATTACGTGTATTTTGGGGAACCGCTGCCAGATTGTGTATGTTGGGGGACCACTGCTGCCAGATTACATGTATTTTGGGTGTTACGTGTATTTTGGGTGATCCACTACCAGGTTTCACGTATTTCTGGGAACTGCTTCCAGATTATGTGTATGTTGGAGGAACTGCTGCTGCCAGATTGTCTAGTTTGGGGGAACCACTGCCATATTATCTGTATTTTGGAGGAACTTCTGCCAGATTATGTGTATTTTTGGTGAAATGCTGGCAGATTACATATACTTTTTGGGGATACACTACGACAGAGCTTAAACTTCCCCTGGCAGACCTTTTATACCACTGCTAAGGCCATGTATATTTGGCCCCACCCATGACCACGCCCACGCTATGCTTAACCGCAGAGGTTTTTAGGGTGAGTCCACTCACTTCTTTTTCTAGGACTAGACCCCTGCATTTAAGCAATACCAGTTACCTGGCTATCTTGCTGATCCTCTGCCTCTAATACTTTCAGCCATAGACCCCGAACAAGCATGCAGCAGATCAGGTTTTTCTGACAATTTTGACAGATATGACAAGATTAGCTGCATGATTGTTTCTGTTGTGATTCAGACACTTATTCAGCCAAATAGATTAGCAGGGCTGCCAGGCAACTGGTATTGCTTAAAAGGAAATAAACATGGCTGCCTCCATATACCTCTCTCTACAGTTCTCCTTTAAGTCATTTTGTTCCCATCTAATATATTTTCTGAACACTTGGTGGCAGCTCTCCACACTTCTCATTACAGTGTGTGTGTGTTATTGGATAAGGTAAAGTGTCCAGATGTGCCCATTTCTATGTATATAACGTGCAATGAAAATCTACAAGCAAAAATGTGTATGCTGACGTGAGGGAATAGTGTGGTTCAAGCCTAAGGCCTCATTCACAGTGTGTTGCGGTGCTGTTTACCGCATGGCAATGCAAAGCCAGGGGTGTCAAACTCCAATACCAGTGGGCCAAAATTGAACACAGGGACCAAGTCGTGGGCCAACCTCAACGTCTAGAGGCCACCTCCCTCCCTTATGCCACGTTCACATTATCAAATGCGGATGGCCGTGTGATCAGAATGCAACGCGTACGAACGCACGTCATCTGCGTTTGCATGCGTTGCGTGGCTGATCCCATTCACTATACTGAATGGGTCAGCCACGCGTTGTGGTAAAAAATGCGCACAGCATGCGTTCGCGGACCGCACTGGTCCGGAACGCATGCAGTGTAAACATCAGACACTGCACTCTATGCACTTCTGGTGTCACGTGTTTCTGCCTCCGGCACTGTAAACGGGGCCTAAGCCTCTTATCCACGGACTGTTGATAAGCAGTGAAATGCCTCTCACAACTGCTCACTGCTGCTTGGTAACTGCTCACTGTTGCCTGGTAACTGCTTGCTAAGCACACAGTTTAACAGTCTGTGGAAAAGAGGCCTAAGGCCAGATACCCACTAGAAGCGGTTTCTAATCGCTAGTGATTTTAAAAAGCTCTTGCTAATGCAATGCTGATGGGGGATTTTTATAAAATCACATCGCTCAAGTGGGATCACTCCTATATCATTACATTAGCCAGAGTTTTCAAATCGCAAAGCGCTCAGAAAATCGCTCCTAGTGGGTTTCTGGCCATGTGAACCTCACTCACTCCTTCTATACAGTTCCCTAGGGTCTACCCCCCCCCCCCCCCCCCCCAATGCTCTCTGGTGTCTAACGCTCCTTTCTCACATATACAGCTCCCTAAATGTCTAGTGACCCCACTCCCTCCCTCACACAGTTCCCCCAGTGTCTAGTGGTCCCCCCTCACACCCCTAAACAGTTCCTTGGTGTCTAGTGCTTTATCCTCCCCATATGGTTTCGCTGGCGATCTAGGGCTTTACCCCCAGTTTAGCTTGCCTGGTGGTCTAGTGTGGGCCAAACAATGCAAAGTGGGGAAACCACTTGAGGGACAAATTTGATGACTCAGAGGGCCAGATTTGTCCCATGGGCCGGAGTTTGACATGCATGGCCTATAGCAACGTTTACAGTGTGGCGGGTGTGTTGGTACATGCAGTGCATTACCACAAAATTTGCAAGTTAATAGGTACAGTGACGTATACTTTCCTTTGACTGTACTATGCAGGTCAATGCAATATGACTTTTCCATTGCTTTGCCTTCCTGTTATATAGGGAACGCAATGTCCAACTGTGAATGTGGCCTAAGGCTACGTTCATAGTGGGAGATGCGGTCCCTATAACAGGAGGAATGCAGCAGCGGGAAAGTGGTGCTGCAAGTTATTCGTGCAGTGTGTAAAACCATCTTTCACACTACAAATTGCAAATGCGTTTTGCAATTTTTTCCATGTTGACCTCAATCAAAACGTAGGAAAAAAGGCAGCAGAACTACAATTGCCTTTATAGAAAATCAAAAAAGCTCCCAGTATGAATGCATTCCCTTGATTCCCATTGTAACTTTACTGTACTTGCGTTTGAAAAATCGCAAGCCTTTTCAAAAATGGAACACAGCCGTGTGAAAGGGCCCTTAAAACATTTTTGTTCAGAATATAGTAGTAGATTTACATACTTGGATCTGCTTCAGGGACCTTTCACAACGGCTGTGTTCCATTTGGTTTTTGAGAAGGCTTGCAATTTTCCAAACGGAAGTGCAGTAAAGTTACGAATGGAATCGCGACCCCTCGTTATGCCGCGGGATAGCGGCGTTTTAGCAGGGGCAAACATGCCCCTGCTAAATATAAGGTAAAAAGCCATTTTTAATCTGGCTTCAGAGTCTCTTTAACCCATTCGCGTTCCGTCGTTTTCACTTGAGAAATGTTCACCTCCCATTCATTAGCCTATAACTTTATCACTACTTATAACAATGAACTGATCTATATCTTGTTTTTTCCGCCACCAATTAGGCTTTCTTTGGGGGTACATTTTGCTAAGAGCCACTTTACTGTAAATGCATTTTAACAGGAAGAATAAGAAAAAAACTGAAACAATTCATTATTTCTCAGTTTCCAGCCATTATAGTTTTAAAATAATACATGCCTCCATAATTAAAACTCACGTATTGTATTTACCCATATGTCCCGGTTATTACACCATTAAAATTATGTCCCTATCACAATGTATGGCGACAATATTTTATTTAGAAATAAAGGTGCATTTTTTCCGTTTTGCATCTATCACCATTTACAAGTTTAAAATAAAAAAAAATATAGAAGTATTTTATCTTTACATTGTAATGTTTTTTTTTTATATTAAACATTTTATTTGGGTAGTTTTGGGAGGGTGGGATGTAAACAAGAGATTTATAATGTAAATGTGTGTTTGAATTTTATTTTTTTTACTTTTAGTTGTAGTTTTACTTTTTGGCCACAAGATGGCGCCCATGAGTTTGTTTACATGTCGTCACTCTAAGTCAAACATACGCTTAGTGAGACGGATGGGGGACGCTACAGCCAGAAAAAGCGAAGCTTCCGAGAGAAGCTGTCGCTTTTTCAGCGGGGGAGAGGAATCAGTGATCGGGCACCATAGCCCGATTCACTGATTGCCTGGCTAACGAACCGCGGGTCGGGAGCGTGCGTGCACGCGCGCGATCGGCCGCGGGAGCGCGCATGGTTCATGAACGTAGAAACTACGTCCAGGAACTAAAACACGTTATAATACACATAAAATCGTTTTGGAAAACGCATCCGATTTTTGTGCGGCCACAGACTAACCTTATGTGTGATTTTGGATTATTTTTCCCCTATGTGCAAAACACATGCGGTTCAGCAAAGTATGCTCCCTGCCTTAAGGTGGCCACACACGATACAATAAAATGATCCGATTTTATGGCAATTCGATAAAAACGATCTCCCGAAAAAAATCGAAAGCTTTTTTTTATTCGACTGAAAAATCTGATCGGATTTCCCGTTTTTTTTATTTTTTTATTTTTATCTACCTGGAATGCCAGATGTTTTTCTTCAATTTCTCTAAAGATTGTATGGTGTGTGTTAGATTGTCAATTTATTAATACACACGCCCAAGCAATTTTCTCAACGTTTCCAATCATTTTTATCATAATTGGGGAAAAATTTAACTTAGGTGTGTGGCACATTGGTCATATTTTTGAAATGTTACAATTAGTCAGAAAAATTGATTGCAATTCTTAAATTGAACAGATATTTAAAACATTGTATGGTGTGTGGCCACCTTTAATGATATGACTGGCAGCCTATGCTCTTCAATGCAGAACTTGGTTTCCGTAGTTGGGCGGTGTTTTGCCGAATGCCGAAGGAGACTGCATTGTTGTCATTGTGCATACAGCAGTGAGTTATATTATAATGGTTATGTGTTACTAGTTCCACATCTGGCTCGCTCTACTTTCTGGCACTATCATTTGTCAGACATACTGTCGTTTGAACCGACTGGTTAGTTGACCTTTTTGATGTCTATGGAATTGTCCCCCAGGTTTAATGCATATGGCTTATGGCTTGAAGAAGGGTGTCAAGCTTGAAACAGTGGGCTGTCGCTATGGCCATTTTTACTGACTGTGTGTCATTTTTAAGAGAACCCGCCCGAGGTGAGAGATATATGTAGGCTGCCATATTTATTTCCTTTCACACAATACCAGTTGCCTTGCAGCCCTGCTGATATATTTGGCTGCAGTAATGTCTGAAGTACACCAGAAACAAGAATGCAGCTACATTTCACTGAGCATTACCGCATTGCAGAAAACAGCTGATTTTACCAATCATCTTGCCAAATGGAAATTCACTAAACCTATTACCACACTGAAAAAGTAAAATTACCGACTAGTGAGGTAAATTACGTACAAGTATTCAGTATTTACCTCCAGCTCTGACCAGCCGATAACTCCTACTCTCCATGTGGTAACATTGACAGATGTAGTAGACAGCCAGTAGGGAGAGCCAGGCAGCCAATAGGGAGGTGCTTCTCACCTCATTTGGTCTGATGCTCTGGAGGGTGGAATTTCAGGACTGTAGGAACAGGGGAAGGAGACATTTAAAGGGAGATACAGGAAGCCAATAGGAAGAGCTAAACAGCCCTGCTTCTCACCTCATTTGATCCAATACTCTGGAGGGTGAGACTTTAGGACTGCAGAACAGGGGAAAGAGACATTTTATAAGGCTTTTCTGTATCCTTTTGGAAGTGAATATCTGTATACTGGTATACAGAAGAGCTCCCTCTGCTGGCTGCAGCACATATAAAAGGATGCTGGGGATGCACTGGACAGAAAACCATCAGACACACAGCTTCATGCCTCACTGCTGGCCTGCTCCACAGCTGGAAATTAACACTTACCGAGCAGGGCTTACTGAATTGAAGTATGTTTGTTCTGTAAATTACCGAACTTCTACCGCATGCAGGAAATCTCAGTGAACTTAGAAAAAAGTGTAAAATACCAAGGGCTTCATTCACTAAGACAAATAGCATGCCTTATCAGAGTTGATATGCCTTATCAGAGTTAGCACGCCTTATCCAAGTTAACGCACCTTATCAGAGTAGCATAGCGAGCACTAAGAACTTATGCCTACTAATTGGCAATGACGAAAGCTCCACTCGTCCTGCCCTGAGCCCCTGCGGGTCCAATCACTTTAAAGGGCATTATCCCCGCACTTTGATTGGCCCAATAGGCTGCCTGTCACTTGACAGGAAACTTGACATTTTTCTTTGCATATTTAAAATCGATTTTCTCAAAAACTACAATGTCTTTTTGAAAAATTCTTTTTTTGGACTTGTACCAAATATTCTCCTTAACATACATTGCAATTTTGGTAGCTATAGTATGCATGCTGGCTTTGCTATTAACCGCTAAACTCGGCACAAAATTTTGCGTAATTGCGCACAAATTACGCAAAATTATGAAATAGTACTACTACATATGAAATTAATTACGATTTTCACTGAAATTTTGTGTTACGATTACGTTGCATAAATGCGAATTTTGATGCAAAATTTTGGCCCACCACTGGCATAATATTTGTCACGATCTCTCCTGTAGCATGTTCTGCAACCGGGCAAATCTGACTTATCTGCTTGCATTCAGTTGCGCATTGGCAGTGAGTCTCATTGTCATTTGCAGTCACTCTGCAGTTCAGAGCAGCTCAGGATGCTGTCATAACTCTTCCATTTGTTTGCTGCAGTTGATCTGCAGCCAGATATCCCTGGATTTCCTGCATGCATGTCGTTGCATAGTATTGCATGTATTTGTTATGAGAGTCTTTCAGCTGGCAGCTTCTGATCAAGCTGGCTCAGGATTGCGTAATTACCATTCAGTTGTGTGGGAATTAGCATGCCTGCATCCATTGGCTGATGCTGACATAAAAGTCTGCCTCTCATTTCAGGCCGTGCCCGTCATAGCGTTCAGCTCTCTGAGTTGTCGTTGGGTCTATGCTGTGAAAGTTGTTTTTGTAAAAATGAATAATTCTGGGGTCAGTAAAGTCCTTCTGATCCTGATAGTTTGGATTCTGCCAGCACCACGTTGGTGACTGGTAGTATTCCTTCTAGACTTGTTCTTGCCTTGTTCTTGAGGACGAACTATAGCAGCGGTTGCCATTAGTTATGCTCCTACCTGTTTTGTCTATCTCAGTGTCAATGTTGCCGTCGCTGTAACAGCGACTAGATTGGCTGAGCATTCCGTCTGTCTGTCTGTTGTCTGTCTTGTTAATTGTCATTACTTTTGCTTTAGCTAGGAAATTATTTGAGAGCTAGATTTCATATATTGTGCATCAGCACGATATATATATATATATATATATATATATATATATATATATATATATATATATAGTCAGTCAGTTTTGTATTATTGTATATTGTTTTGTGTTCTGACCTTTGCCTGCCTCTTGACTACGAATTTGCCTAGCCCTTCTGTATTACTGCCATCTGATCTATCGTGTATGACCCAAGCCTGTTACCGACTACGTCTGTTGTGTATTGTATCACATAGCATCTAGCCTGATAGGTGATATCGGAAGCCCAGAGCTGCAGTTGCTCTGGGCAATCTTGCTCCCTTGTTCATGACTCCTGTGTCCATCTGTGTAGCCTCTTCCATTACCCAGCTACATAGTCTGGAGCACACACGCTGACTCAAAGTATGCCTCCCCAGCATTACAATATTATTACCTGTATTTAACAGAAAAAAGAAAAAAAAACTGTGGTTGTACTCATGGAAGTATCCAAAGTATTTTCACACAGTTTACCTTTCTTCTACATAGAATAGGTAAAATTGTACAATCAAGATTGTATCATTTATGGGCATCTCTAGTGTAACCAGTGGTTGGTTGTAAAATCTAATAAGCCATTAGTTTCTTCTGCTCAGAACCATATCTGGGGCTTGGTAAAAGCAGATAAAAACTTTAAAATTTGCTGGGAGGAAGTGGTGGACTTACCTCCAAAAAGCAGACACGAAAGACTGTCTGAATAGTAGCAATCACATTTATTAAATAGTACCCCAAAAAAGTGCAACGCGTTTCGCAGGCCCAGCCCGCTTCATCAGGCAATAAACGTGGGGACAAAACAGAATTTCGGCATTAGCAGGTGTAGCGCCTCTGAGGCGCTACACCTGCTAATGCCGAAATTCTGTTTTGTCCCCACGTTTATTGCCTGATGAAGCGGGCTGGGCCTGCGAAACGCGTTGCACTTTTTTGGGGTACTATTTAATAAATGTGATTGCTACTATTCAGACAGTCTTTCGTGTCTGCTTTTTGGAGGTAAGTCCACCACTCACTCCCAGCAAATTTTAAAGTTTTTATCTGCTTTTATCCTGCTGGCGCCTCTGTTCTCCTACAGCTATACCGTGTCCACCCCTGGTGGAGGGGTGATCTACCCCCTTTCGCATCTACAGAGAGCGACTTCTTATCCCTGAGTGAGGACAGGTCTAATCTCCTCACCTGCCTATACAGTGGTTGCCTTTGTGGTAACCCATGTTTGTGAGTATAATTTTCTCACGATAACCTTTATTTCATTTATGCTTAACATACTACACTATATTGGGCTCTCGGTTTCTCTACACCATATCTGGGGCTTGATTCACTAAACCGTGATAACTCATAGCATGGCTGCGCCAACGTTTTCACGTCTCATCGCAAATTTTCATGCGCAAACGCAAATTTTCACCCGTGATTGCGCTCCAAAATACATGATTGAGTGAGAAAATTTGCAATTGCGCGCAAAAATGCTAGAGTGGCCTAATGTTAATCTGGACTTGTATGTACTCACTATTCTATCTCATCTGAAAACTTTTTTATCCCTGTACTTTAAATGTGTTCTTTTCCAACAAAATTCAGATTTTTTTTTTTAAATCATGGTGGTGAATTTTATTAGCAGCTGTTATGTAGTAAGTTACAGCTTTGATTCCCTGGCAGCTGTTAGCTCGGAATTGCGGTTCCCCTCGATGGCCGCTGTCATTTTAATACAGGCATCACAGGTCTGCTGGTTTGAAGCATATCACAACGAGCCAGGCTGCCTTCGCTTGCCTCTCCGGAGAATTTCCCTGGTGCTGTGACTAAGGAAGACTTATTTGATGTTAAAAATAGTTCTAGTATCAATTATTTAATAGTAACGAGGTTACTGGAAGCGGGAAAGCAAATAAAAAAATCGAGAACTTCTCTCATGTGTCGCTGCAATATGTCTTAAAGAGAACCTGGCAGCTACAATATTACTAAATGTAGGAGTTAGTACGGTAATACACACCATTCTTGCTGTACTCTTCTTGCTCTTTGGCCCATGTTTTCAGCTATGAGTAACTTCCTGTTTCAGCTATGAGTAGCTTCCTGTTACTAGTAATTGACAGCCATCCCAATAGGATACTTCTGTGACTGACAGACACTCGGGCGAATGGTGAAAACTAGTGAACCTTAGTGAGAGGAAGCAGTAGGGTATTGTACCGTGTTAGCCATCAGTAAAAGCAAGACGTTTTAAAGGATGATACCATTTATTGGTATCATAAATGGTATCATCCTGATTTAAAACTTCTTGCTTAGTAAGAGGAAGTTACTCAAAGCTGAATTGAATGGGGCGCACACAAACTGTAGAGCCAGGATGATGACACGCTGGACTGTTAGAATATTCAAAGGTATACATATTCCATGCAGATACTTAACCTGAACTGAACATTAAAAGTCAAAATAAACATACACAGGCAGTGGCGTAGCTAAGGAACTGTGGGCCCCGATGCAAGTTTTATAATGGGACCCCCCAAGCACTCTCTTTACATAACAACTGACACAGCGCACCAAAATCTGCCAATGGCAACTACAGTGTCAGAGGTGCAAGGAAGGGATGGGAAACAGTTTGTTAATGATTACCACTATTCAAAGTATCTATAGAAGTTATTGTTATGAGCACACAACCAATTGAGAGCTAATACTGTAGTTGAAGGAGGACCCCGATGCGGTTGCTACCTCTGCACCCCCTATTGCTACGCCCCTGTACACAGGTCATACTTACCTCCCATGTAGTCTACTAATCAATTCTTTGTCCTCCATTTTGAAAATGGTGATGACCCCGTAACAGCTTCCTGGTCAGCACACTATTAACCTGTAATATTGCCCACTTGAGTCATAGGTGAGCATAGACATTAACTTGCTCATCAGTTGTCCTTTCAGTTATAACTGACAGCAACTGATATATAACTGACAGCAACGTATATATTTCAGTTCTGACAAAATCTTGTCAGAACTGGAAGGAATCGTTGTAAGAAGAAAAGGGCGAGCTTCTGAGAGAAACTGAGGGCGAGTAAGTAAGTCAGTATGTAATACTCATTTGCAGGTACATCATGTGTTTATTTTAAATACATTTACTTGGTTAAGGTTCACTTTAAAGGAATACTTAAGTGTCCTAAAAAAAATGACTTGTACTCACCCGGGGCTCCCCTCAGCCCCCTGCAGCTGAACGGTGCCCTCGCCGTGTCTCTCCGATGCAGCTGGACTCGCCGGCAGGCACATCCGGTTTCGCCGTCACCGGCCGACAGGCTGGGAACGCGGCTAATAGCAATAGCGCCTTCTTTAATGCTATTGCGGCCGGGAACGCGGCTAATCAGCCGCGTTCCCAGCCTGTCGGCCGGTGACGGCCAAACCGGAAGTGGCCGCCGGCGAGTCCAGCTGCATCGGAGAGACACAGCGAGGGCACCGTTCAGCTGCAGGGGGCTGAGGAGAGCCCAGGGTGAGTACAAGTCATTTTTTTTAGGACACTTAAGTTTTCCTTTAAGCAAACATGAAGAGAGCTGAAACAAAAGTTTGTCAGTTTTTTCTTCTGACCATTCTTCCACTGTCAAAATAGAATAAGAATGTATTAGCGCTTAACAAACCAACAGGATTTTTTGTCTGCATATTATTATTTTTTTAAAGGAACACTATTAGAATTAGAATATCCATTTAAAGCAAACCTGAAGTGAAAATAAACTTATGAGATACTGAATTGCACTGAAGTACAGCTAAGAAATAGAACATTAGTAGCAAAAAAAAAAGAGTCTCATGTTGTTTTTCAGTACAGGAAGAGTTAAACTTCAGTTGTTATCTATGCAAAAGAGCTTCTCTGAGCTCTCTGACCCACTGGGTCAAATACAGTCCTGGTTTCTGAAACATTTTAACAGCCAAAAAACTGAGAGACAGCTTTAGATAAGGTTTTACTGCAGGAAAGTTCAAAGGGTCATTATTTCTGCTGTGTTATAGTTTAAAGGAAGCGTCGGACAATCTATGCAACCCCCAGATCTACTTACTCGGGGCTTCCTGCAGCCCCTTGCAGCAGACATGTCCTGTCCTTAGTCGCAGCTCTGCTCCCAGCTGTCGGGCTAGGGGCCCGGCAGAGGCCGACCTCGCAAGGTTGTCCTCTACTGCGCCTGCGTGAGCGCCTCTATCAATCACTTGCATGTGGGCTGGAGTGTTCTGCACAGGAGCAGTAGGGAGAGCAGTGGGATGCAATGTTATAAATGAAGGCTATATAACTGAATATAAAAATATGAGACTCTTTTCTTTGCTACCAATGTTAAATTCATTATCCGTACTACACATACAATTCATTATATCATAAGTTGCATGCCTCCAGGACTTCTCAAGAGCTGCTCCAACACTATGGAACTCCCTACCTCCACCCATTAGGGCAGCCCCCTCCTTCAACATCTTCAAGAAAGCCCTCAAAACTCACCTTTTCACTCTGGCCTACTACCCCTCACAAGTGCTCTAAACCTACAGCTGAACTCTGGTCCCCTACCGTTCGTGTCCTTACCTCTCCCTCTAGATTGTAAGCCTTTGGGCAGGGTCCTCCTCCTTTTGTGTCCTACCTGATCATGCACCTCCATTACTGTGAACCCATGCTATGCATCTGAGTGAACCTAACTTGCCTAATCTACAATGCTCAATCCAATGACTAAGCATTACCTGGTACTCATACTATGGGGTGTGATCTGGTTTTCTTGTATTCCTGTATTGTCATATTGCTGTATGTCACCCCTAAATATTGTCTGTAACCTAAATTAATTTTCAGCGCTGCGTAATATGTTGGCGCTTTATAAATACAATAAATAAATAAATAATAAATAAGTTTATTTTCACTTCAGCTTTGATTTAAGCTCAACTGAATGCACAACAGAAAGAATTAAGGTGGCCACTAACGGTCCAATTTCTAGCGAAAAATCGTTAGAGCGATCAGAAATTCTGATCGGATTGGTTGGAAATAATCTCATTTGATGGGCACAATCGATTTATGAATGATTATAAAAAAAAAATGTCCGACTGTTTTTTTGTCAAACCAATATTTGGATTTTCTTGATTGGTTGTGATAGATAGGAAGCAAAGATTAGTTTATTGATGGTGTTGTGAACAATTTTTCTTCTGATCAGAATTTCCGATTGCTTGAACGATTTTTTTTGCTAGAAATTGGACCATTAGTGGCCACCTTTAGCCTTATTTTGAAAGACTCGACTGGAAGTGCAGCGGATCCGAGATGAAAAACTAACTATAACAAGTAACTTGTCTATATATCTTATCTAAAGTTTAGATAGTTTACACAGAAAATCTAGCTGCAAACAGCTTTAATAGAATATGATTATGTCTTCCTGTGATACAATGACAGCAGCCATGTTGTTTGTAAACATTACACACAGGTAAGCTTATCTGTATCTTGAGCAAAGAAAACTAATCCCCCCTCTTCCTCACTCCTTCCCTCTGCCTCTGAAATCAATGGCTAGTAACTCCTCCTTCTCCTGCCCAGACTGAGCTCCCATGAGCCCTTACTACTGCCAAGGCTCTCTGAAAACCTGTGGGCTTGGCTTATTTCGTTTATATGGAATTAGAGTATTAAAACAAAAACAAAAAAAAAGTATTTGGCTTGAGGAATGCCCTATAAACAATAGGAAAGGAACACAATTATGCAATGAGTAAAAGTTCAGCTCGGATCCACTTTAATGTTGTTCCATTGTGAAACTTTATAGTGCTCTGTATTACCAAGTATCGCAAAGCCTGTATAAGCCTCATACCGTAGAAGAGTCGGCCCCGTCTGACTGTAAAGGCTTTATTGATATTTATTTCTAGGTGCTTTAATATTTTGATAGGCAGTCAGTGATTGAAAAATGTCATTTGAAATTCACCAAATCCTGAGCTGTTTAGAATCTCGGTAGCACTTATTCGCATTTCTGATCTTTGAACTGTTGAAATTCTAAGAGAAAAAAAGTTAATCATTTGGAGTAGCTCATCAATTTTTAACAAGATGTCTGTGTTTATAAACAAAGCAAGAGACCAGCAAAGGTTCTCTGGCCATTTCTCAGTATCCAGCACAATACAAACACCAGGTAACAGGTCACGTTCAGTTCATTGTCCTTCAAAATGTGGACATTGGGCCTGCTGAGGGATATGATATGAGACACAGATACCAACATGATATATAACCACATCAGAGTCATTTAACTTATACCTGAATTCACTCGAGAACTCATTCGCAAACAAAAGTTACGCGTGAGTGACCCTCATAAAGACGGTCCACCCATACCTCTTGTTTGCACTTCTAAATTGCTTTCCAGAAGATATTGCCCTCTTTGGCTGTCCAGGCCATCTGTGATTGTCTGTGAAGAGCTTACAGGACATCTTGAGCTCATTCTCTTGTGTAAACAAACTTTGGCCTGAGAGATTACTCTTTTGCTCCTGGTGCTGTTCCCAGACTAAACTCAGAAGTATTCGTTCTGCAGGTAAGTTGATTTCCAGAATTTTCCAAAAGCAAGATGGCAGCCCCCATGAAACAGAGACGGCATAGCTCCCAACTGTCCCTCTTTTGGAGGGACAGTCCCTCTTTGGGAGCCCTGTACCTCTTTCCCTCTTTCCTCCTCATTTGTCCCTCTTTCAGGACTTCGTCCCTCGTTCTATGTAAATATATATATTTCTCTACTGAAAAATGTGTTTGATTTACTCCAAAGTTCATTCCCATCCTTTAAATTGATATATTACTAATTTTAAAATGTTAACATGAAGGAAAATTAACCAGGATAGAAAGGACCAATGTGGTTTGAATTATAAAACAACATGTTTTTCTTATGAAATCTTTATGGTAGGCGTGACTAGGGGCGTGGCGGGGATGTGGGAGGGGTGTGGCTTAAGTGTTCCTCTTTCTCATCTCAAAAAATTGGGAGGTATGAGACGGATGACTGTGCACAATAGTAAAATTGCACTATTTGCAACGTAGAGCATGGCAGAGATGGGATTAAGTGGAGGAAATGATTGCCTGTAAACATTACTTATTTTCCTCTCTCCCACTCATCCTATCCAAAAATATGAAAAAGTACTATCAGAGATGCTCACAGGGGAGTAACTAGACTTAACAGGGCTCCCCTTAAAAAATGATAGCATGAGGCCCCCTTGGTCCCCATGCTGGTCATGTGATCGGGAGCCGGCAAATGCCAGCAGAGAGTGATCTACTGTGAAGCAGTGCCTGGGAGCAGTAAAATATGACACACGGTTCTGCACAAGGGTTTAGTGAGAAAACGGGGATGTTTTTTTAGCTAATTAGTTGCACTTGCGGTTGGAGAGAGGGAGGAGGGGCCAAAAGCCTATGGGTCCCCCTGCAATGGCAGGGGTTGCAGGGGTGATTGCTACGCCCATGGGCGCTCAATACTGAAAGTGACCTGTTAGCTGGTGTTTGTATTGTGGGCTATTTTGGATAATTATCTCGGGAGGGCAAAGTCTCTGGATCCTGGAATGGCTTCCCCCATTCTCCTCAGCCAGGCCAATCCAGCGATGAGACCCACGAAGCGCAGCCGCATTACACCTGCGTAACGGCACGGTCTAGATCAGGCTTGGCTTATTCTGCTGGAGCCAGAGTGGGTCTGTGCTACTGCTCATGTATAAGCTATTGACAACCAATTCTTTGGGCGTGTCAGCTTTGGAATGGGCCAGGGGAGGACGAGGGAAGCCTCTTCAGGACCCAGAGGCTCCTCCTGCTTGAGAGGCACTTTTTTTCCTACAGGTACACTTTATGGAGCTAAATATTTGAATATTTTGTGCTAGGGGTTGAAAGCCTCATAATTGCTGGCCACTGAATGTTCTCTCATCATGAAGCAGTATTTTTCTCTTGCCCTATGGGAGAAATAACCATGCTCACATGCATTTTGGGCAACACTAAATACAGCCTTGAGGAAACATGTCTGTCAGATATGTAAATGTGCGTATCAGGGATATAACCGGATCTATTTACTCATGCTGTGAGAGAAGCATATATGTGGCATTTATACAAACAACAGCCACCTTCACTGCGGATGCGAAGTGCACATAATTTACCGTCCGCAGTAAATGGCTTGACGTTTTGGGGAATTATTCTAGAAAAGCAAATTCTGTGAGAGCTTTTCTATTTATTGTTGAATAACAATAAATAATTTGGCACCTGCTTTGGTGGAAAGAGTCAGTGAGTAATTGCGGTGTCACAATGTAAAGGTTTCAGCATAAATTTGCAAACTCTGCTCCTGCGCATTTGTGACCTGGATAGAATATCATAAATCTGACGTCGGCCTAAAACCACAAACGGGAATAAATTGTTTTCTGCTGCAGTTTTCTTTGGAGACGGTGCATTAGCTTGGCGTTACAGCGGCCATTTTGTAGCCTGAAGCAGCACATTGCCTATGTATGAGGTATCTTCGTGACAGTGGCACATTTTACTTGGGCAGTTTAAAGAGAACCCGAGGTGTGTTTAAAGAATGTTATCTGCATACAGAGGCTGGATCTGCCTATACAGCCCAGCCTCTGTTGCTATCCCAAACCCCACTAAGGTCCCCCTGCACTCTGCAATCCCTCATAAATCACAGCTGTGCTGTGAGGCTGTGTTTACATCTGTAGTGTCAGTCTCAGCTGCTCCCCCGCCTCCTGCATAGCTCCGGTCCCTGCCCCCGTCCCTTCCCTCCAATCAGCAGGGAGGGAAGGGATGCAGGCGGGGACTGGAGTTCTGCAGGAGGCGGGGAGAGCAGCAGACTGACACTATAGAGATAAACACAGCCAGCTCTGACAAGCTGTTTGTCAGCAGCATGGCTGTGATTTATGAGGGGTTGCAGAGTACAGGGGGACCTTAGGGGGGTTTGGGATAGCAACAGAGGCTGGGCTGTATAGGCAGATCCAGCCTCTGTATGCAGATCACATTCTTCAAACCCACCTCGGGTTCTCTTTAAACCTTTGTGATCTGTGTAGAAACAGAATGCTCCCATCCATGGGCATGTGATCGACAAAGGCGGGCATAGCCTGCGCAAGTAGCCATGACCACAGCTTTGGTGTTTAACCTCCTTGGCGGTATGGACGAGCTCAGCTCGTCCATGTATGCCAAGGAGGATTGCTCAGCCCCTGGAGGGTCTTTTTACTTACTTTTTTTTTTTAGAACATGTAGCTAGCACTTTGCTAGCTACATGTTCTGTCCGATCGCCGCCGCTACCCGCCAATCTGCCGCGATGCATCGCTAAAGGGGCTGTCCCCCCCAAAACACCTAGCGCAGCCTGGCGAATCACCGCCAGGCTGCGCAATGGGAAGGATCAGAGCTCCCCATGATGTCATGACGTTGATGACGTCATGTCCTATCATCACCATGGCGACGAGAGAAGCAACGATAGGAAGTCACGCTTCTCGCGGGATTTCGGACGCGTAAGTATGGCCGGCGGGGATTGGGAGGGTGGATGCGGACGGTGTGGCGTACTGCTATAGCTAGCAATACGCTAGCTACAGCAAGCGGAAAAAAACATATTTAACAAAAAGGGTAATGCGTACTTATGTACGCATTACCCAGAACACCAGGGAGGTTAAAGGGCAACTGTAATGAGACGGATATGAAGGCTGCCATATTTATTTCCTTTTAAACAATGCCAGTTGCCTGGCTGTCCTGCTGATCCTCTGCCTGTAATACATTTACCATAGACCCTGAACAAGCATAGAGTCAGTGTTTCTGACATTATTGTCAGATCTGGAAAGATTTCCTGCATACTTGTTTCTGGTGTTATTCAAACACTTTTGCAGTCAACTAGATCAGCAGGGCTGCCAGGCAACTGGTATTGTTTAAAAGGAAATAAATATTGCAGGCAGCCTCCATGTTCTTCTCACTTCAGTTGTCCTTTAAAGTGGACCTGAATTCTTGCACAAGGAAAACATAACAGAAATGCACCCTGTATGTATTTAAAGAGTTTACCCTGTGTAATTCCCCCTCATTTGTGTCTAATCACTAGTTGTAATTTGATCCCCCCCTGTATCACATGACTGCTTATGGCAGATAAGCAGATAAGCCCATTTGAAAGCACAGGCTGTAAACAATATGTCTGCTTCCATGAATCAGGAAGTAGAAACACTGCAGATTTATTTTAGGATTTTGTATCAGCTGTAACAAAGACATGTTTTTTTGTTTAAAGGTTATTATGCTGCTTTGTATCTTTTACAGCAGAGAGGAGTTCTGAGTTCAGGTCCACTTTAAAGCAAACCTGTACTGGCTGGGGAACAAAAAGTGAGATACCTAGGTAGAAGGAAGTCTCTGGATAGTCCTATTCGACACCAGTGTTGCTTGTAAATTTTTGCCAGTCATTTTTGCTTCGAAAATACTATTTTCAATTTAAAGAAAATATTTGCGAAAAAATACATTGTATTTTTGCAACATGGTCAAAGGAAACAAATATTTCTTACCGATGCGAAAATGCAAAAAAAATCTAATTTCGGTACTTATCCGTTAGCCGGGCGCATCCGGCAGGTGGCGCTGTTGTTGCTAATGTCATTCATACTTACTTCATGTAGCAGTGTGTGAATGGAACCGCCGCTAATTAAATTTCTACGGAACGTAACAATACAGTGTTAATGGCAACTAATACATTGTATTTGAAGTGGCCGGAAACTGTCACTTAATGGAATTAAAATGAAGGCGGCGGCAATGTAACAGATGAAGCCGCCGCCTTTGTCTGTTGTTCTTCTCCCCCTTTGCCCTCTCGCTTCTATACAATGCTGGCAGCCTGCGGGGACATGCTTGTCCCCCCAGAGTCGTTCATCGCAAGCAAACAAGCAGGATTCCCTGCCGCGACGAACGACTCTGGGGGGACAAGCGTGTCCCCGCAGGCTGCCAGCATTGTATAGAAGCGAGAGGGCAAAGGGGGAGAAGAACAGACTAAGGTGGTGGCTTCATCTGTTACATTGCCGCCGCCTTCATTTTAATTCCATGAAGTGACAGTTACCGGCAACTAATACATTGTATTTGAAGTGGCCGGAAACTGTCACTTCATGGAATTAAAATGAAGGTGGCGGCAATGTAACAGATGAAGCCACCGCCTTAGTCTGTTCTTCTCCCCCTTTGCCCTCTCGCTTCTATACAATGCTGGCAGCCTGCGGGGACACGCTTGTCCCCCCAGAGTCGTTCGTCGCGGCAGGGAATCCTGCTTGTTTGCTTGCGACGAACGACTCTGGGGGGACAAGCATGTCCCCGCAGGCTGCCAGCATTGTATAGAAGCGAGAGGGCAAAGGGGGAGAAGAACAACAGACAAAGGCGGCGGCTTCATCTGTTACATTGCCGCCGCCTTCATTTTAATTCCATTAAGTGACAGTTTCCGGCCACTTCAAATACAATGTATTAGTTGCCATTAACACTGTATTGTTACGTTCCGTAGAAATTTAATTAGCGACACCTGCGGCGGTTCCATTCACACACTGCTACATGAAGTAAGTATGAATGACATTAGCAACAACAGCGCCACCTGCCGGATGCGCCCGGCTAACGGATAAGTACCCTAATTTCACTTCCAAAATTTGTGAATTTTTCACATTTTTCGCAAATTGTTTAATTTTGCGCAAAAATTGGTGAAAAATCTGAAGAATCGCCAAATGTATTGGGGTTGATGTGGCTGTGTAATATTTAAAGCTATAGGCTTTATTTATTTCCTTTGAAACAACACCAGTTTCCTGGCAGTACTGTTAGAATGCAGCTAATCCAGTCACACTTCTGTCAAACATCTGATCTGTATGCTTGGTCAGGGTCACTAGTTCCAGGGTGTTGATGACTACGGAACTCACACCCAAGACTAGGAATTAGCGTTACCATCTTGTCATATTTCAGACTAGTTCCGGGGTGTTGATGATCAAGGAGCTCACACCTAAGACTAGGCACTGTTTGATTATTTGTTATGACCTTCTGCTTTCCTGACCACTCTTCTGATCTCTGATTTGGTACTTCGCTATATCTGATTCTCCGTTGCCAAACCTTGCTTGCCTTAGGATTCCGAATCAGTCTCTTGTCTCTGTGTCTGATCTGTCTGTCTGTTGCCGACCTGGCTTGTCCGATCTTGAGAACTATCTCCTCTGTTTAGAGATAGTTCACAGATCTGTCAGTGACACTCCACCATTGGTGTCACTCACACTCTGGTCCTTCCCACTCTCAGCCTGACTCCTCCCCTTGGGGAACCGCAGGCCATTGGAAGGAGCCTGTTCTTTGGGCAGTATCTCTTACTGCCTTGCACCCTCTATACGGGTGCTCTCCTCAAAGTATTACTGTTACACCAAACACTCATATTACTCAGGTGTCCAGAGGTTAGAGATATATCTGATTATCGGTGATACTGCAGATCATCAATAATCGGGTATATATCTGTATTCTCTGGGATACTGCAGATCACCGATAATCAGATCCTCTCTGTGTTACAGCGATCGTTACAGATGGCCAGATGGATCAGGGAATCAATACTTCATCAGCAGAGATCCCTCATCCATCTTGCCGCATCTGCCGGTGGCGGGTACATAGCTTTAGGTATAGCTAACTCTTGTTTATTGTCAGTGTTCAGGTGTGCTTTAATTAGTAGATGTTAATTAGCTGCTCCATGAAGTAATTTTTTTATAAACTGAACTCTTTCTATCACTTTGTAACGTCAACCCAGATTCAGCAGAAGCAAACCATTTATTTTTCTAATTAACGATCTGGTCTGTGACCAGAGGCTTTTTTCCTTAGCTGCACACCACCTGTAAAATAGATATTAGCAGGCATGAGAATGTATTGATGTTATGCTGATTTTCTAGGCCAGACGAAGAAAAAAAACAAGTCTAAGAGAGCAAATGAGGACGAGGTGATTAGCGCTGCTGTGCAATAGTATTTGTCTATAATAACCGCGGCCTTCCAGTTCTTCACTGCAATCCCAACTACTGCTGTTTTTCGTCTAATCCTTATTGTAACACGAGTGTTAATGATTAGTAACTGCACAAACCGCCTCTCCACTTTGTGCAGACTTCTGTCTATATACAGAGAAATATACCGGTGGAATCTAAAAAAAAGAAACATTTTGAATGTTGAAAGGATTCTGTTCACACTCTCTCTCTCACTCACTCTCTCTCTCTCTCTTTCTCTCTCTCTGGGCCATATTCCGTTGCTGAACTCACCAGCGCTAAGCACTGGCGAGTTCTTAACTTAGGCGATGGGGGCATCGCCTAATCTTACTAAACTTTAGTTTAGATATAATTGCCCAGCGAGTTCTTAACACGGTATCCAATTACCCTGTTCATGCCTCCGGGAAGAGACATGAGCGTTAGTTTAGACCTGCAAAAAGCAGGTCTAAACCAGCTAACGCACGTCGTCGCCGCAGCATCTGGGGGTCTCCTTCGTGCGATCTGCAAGCTACTTATCACCTTGAATAGGATCTCTCTCTCTCTCTCTCTCTCTCTCTCTCTCTCCACTACATACAGTGGTGTAACTACAATTCATGGGCTCCCTGAACCAATGGCGATGTTCGGCGGGCGAGTGCGCATGTGTGGGGAGTGAGGCCGTGGTGCTGATGGACAGTACCACAGCGTAAACCTCACTCCCCAACGCTCGGTAAAAGGGAGCATCGCTCAGGCTTTCGCCTGAGTAATGCTCCCTAACGATCGGCCATCGCGCGAAGGATATGGGCTATAGGATTTGCCGGTAACCCTTGCGCGATGGCAAGGTGATAAGTAGCTCGCATCTGCAAGCTACTTATCACCTTGAATAGGATATGGCCCTCTCTTTCTTTCTCTCTCTCTCTCTCTCTCTCTCTCTCTCTCTCTCTCTCTCTCTCTATATATATATATATATATATATATGTATACAGTGGCGTAACTACATACAGTGGTGTAACTACAATTCATGGGCTCCCCAAGCAAAACTTTGATGGGGCTTATCCATTGTTCACACTCCTTCCCTTGCCTCCCCTTGGTGCCCGTCATGGCCTTGGGGTCCATCTCACAGGTTTCATTAGACAAGTGTGGCCATCAGATCTCCACACCCATCACAAGTGCAGCCTCAGTTGGGGCCCCTCCACAGCTCTAGGTCATTCTGCAATCACAGGGGCTGCTCCCCTCTAGTTACACACACACACACACACACACACACACACACACATATATCTATATATATATCTATATATATATATATATATATATATATATATATCTATATCTATATATATATATATATATATATATATAGTGGGTTGCAAAAGTATTCAGCCCCCTTGAGGTTTTCCACATTTTGTCACATTACTGCCACAAACATGAATCAATTTTATTTTAATTCCACGTGAAAGACCAATATAAAGTGGTGTACACGTGAGAAGTGGATCGAAACTCATACATTATTCCAAACATTTTTTACAAATAAATAACTGCAAAGTGGGGTGTGCGTAATTATTCGGCCCCCTTTGTAGAACCTTTTGCTGTAGTTACAGCTGCCAGTCTTTTAGGGAATGTAAGCTCTACCAACTTTGCACATCTAGAGACTGAAATCCTTGCCCATTCTTCTTTGCAAAACAGCTCCAGCTCAGTCAGATTAGATGGACAGCGTTTGTGAACAGCAGTTTTCAGATCTTGCCACAGATTCTCGATTGGATTTAGATCTGGACTTTGACTGGGCCATTGTAACACATAGATATGTTTTGTTTTAAACCATTCCATTGTTGCCCTGGCTTTATGTTTAGGGTCGTTGTCCTGCTGGAAGGTGAACCTCCGCCCCAGTCTCAAGTCTTTTGCAGTCTCCAAGAGGTTTTCTTCCAATATTGCCCTGCATTTGGCTCCATCCATCTTCCCATAAACTCTGACCAGCTTCCCTGTCCCTGCTGAAGAGAAGCAACCCCAGAGCATGATGCTGCCACCACCATATTTGACAGTGGGGATGGTGTGTTCTGAGTGATGTGCAGTGTTAGTTTTCTGCCACACATAGTGTTTTGCATTTTGGCCAAAAAGTTCCATTTTTGTCTCATCTGACCAGAGCACCTTCTTCCACATGTTTGCTGTGTCCCCCACATGGCTTGTGGCAAACTGCAAACAGGACTTCTTATGCTTTCTGTTAACAATGGCTTTCTTCTTGCCACTCTTCCATAAAGGCCAACTTTGTACAGTGCACAACTAATAGTTGTCCTATGGACAGAGTCTCCCACCTGAGCTGTAGATCTCTGCAGCTCGTCCAGAGTCACCATGGGCCTCTTGACTGCATTTCTGATCAGCGCTCTCCTTGTTCAGCCTGTGAGTTTAGGTGGATGGCCTTGTCTTGGTAGGTTTACAGTTGTGCCATACTCCTTCCATTTCTGAATGATCGCTTGAACAGTGCTCCGTGGGATGTTCAAGGCTTTGGAAATCTTTTTGTAGCCTAAGGCTGCTTTAAATTTCTCAATAACTTGATCCCTGACCTGTCTTGGACCTATCTTGTGTGTTCTTTGGACTTCACGGTGTTGTTGCTCCCAATATTCTCTTAGACAACCTCTGGGGCCCTCACAGAGCAGCTGTATGTGTACTGACATTAGATTACACACAGGTGCACTGTATTTAGTCATTAGCACTCATCAGACAATGTCTATAGGCAACTGACTGCACTCAGATCAAAAGGGGCCGAATAATTATGCACACATCACTTTGCAGTTATTGATTTGTAAAAAAATGTTTGGAATCATGTATGATTTTCGTTCCACTTCTCATGTGTACACCACTTTGTATTGGTCTTTCATGTGGAATTCCAATCAAATTTATTAATGTTTGTGGCAGTAATATGACAAAATGTGGAAAACTTCAAGGGGGCCGAATACTTTTGCAACCCACTGTGTATGTATATATATATATATATATATATATATCCTATACAATAAAATGCAAGTGTCCCTGCATCTGTTCCTGTGTCGGTGTCAGTTCGGTGAGTCCTGGTCTAAAATGCTATTATCTTCACATCTCTTACTATTATTATTATTTAGTATTTATATACTATGGGAATAATCTCCAAGGCCCAAGAACCAAATATAAATAAACTGTAGTTAAAATCACCTCACTTCTCTATCAGCTACCACCTGTATGCTCTGGAAACATATTATATAAATATACTGCTCAAAAAAATTAAGGGAACACTTAAAGAGAAACTGTGACCAAGGAATGAACTTCATCCCAATCAGTAACTAATACCCCCTTTTCCAGGGGCGTAGCTAGAAGTCACCCAGCCCCCCTGTAAGAATTTGAGCGCCCTCCCTTGGGTACCCGCTCAGAGCCGTTTTGGTGGGTCAGGAGGGGTGCAGCATGAGGGGAGAGCATTGCAGATCGGCAGGGAGGGGAGACAGTTGTCCCCCCCTCACCTCGGGCTCTCCCCTCAGCGCTCCCCTCCTACATCTATCCCTGGCAGCGGCGGAAGGCAGGACACATAACTCTATTGACCGCCAGAGGTTCCGATCTCTAAGGGCTTTACGCTACTTCCTGTTTAAACAGGAAGTAGTGTGAAGCATTTAGAGATCGAACCTCCGGCGGTGAATGGAGGTAATTTTCCTGCCTTCCGCCACTGCCAGCGATAGATGTAGGAGGGGAGCGCTGAGGGAAGAGCCTGAGGTGAGGGGGGGACTGTCGCCCCTCCCTGCCGATGTGCAATGCTCTGCCCTCATGCTGCGACCTCTCCTGCCCCCCAAAACAGGTGCAGGGGCTGCATTCCCTATTGTTATGCCCCTGCCCTTTCCTATGAGAAATATTGTCCTTTTCACGAATGGCTCTGTATGGCTGATATTGTGTTAAAACCCCTCCCTCAATGTGATGTCAGGACCATGATGCTGGAGTTCCTCTTTAAACAACACAATGTAACTACACTCTTCTGTGAAATCAATCTGTCCATCCACCTAAGTAGCAACTCTGATTGACAATCAATTTCACATGCTGTTGTGCCAATGGAATACACAACAGGTGGAAATATTTATAGCAATTAGCAAGACATCCCCATTAAAGGAGTTGTTCTGCAGGTGGTGACTAAAAACCACTTCTCAGTTCCTATGCTTTCAGGCTGATGTTTTGGTCACTTACGAATGTTGACAGCACTTTCACTGTAGTGGTAGCATGAGACACAGTCTATAATCCACACAAGTGGCTCAGGTAGTGCAGCTCATCCAGGATGGCACATCAATGCGAGCTGTGGCAGGAAGGTTTGCTGTGTCTGTCAGCATAGTGTCCAGAGCATGGAGGTGCTACCAGCAGACCGGCCAGTACATCAGGAGACGTGGAGGAGGGCAACAACCCAGCAGCAGGACCACTACCTCCCTCTTTGTGCAAGGAGCATGGGAGGAGCACTGCCAGAGGCCTGAAAAGTGACTTTTAGCGGGCCACAAATGTGCATGTGTCTGCTCAAATGGTAAGAAACAGACTCCATGAGGGTGGTATGAGGGCCCGACATCTACAGGTGGGGATTGTGCTTACAGCCCAACACCGTGCAGGACGTTTGAAATTTTCCAGAGAACACCAAGATTAGCAAATTCACCACAGCCACCCTAAGCTCCTCACAGATTAAAACAGGTTCACACTGAGCTCATGTCACAGACATGACAGAGTCTGGAGATGCAGCAGAGAACATTCTGCTGTCTGCAACATCCTCCAGCATGACCAGTTTGGCAGTGGGTTAGTAAATGGGAGGGGGGGCATTTCTTTGGGGGGCCGTACAGCTCTCCATGTGCTCGCCAGAGGTAGCCTGACTGCCATTTAGGTACCGAGATGAGATCCTCAGACCGCTTGTGAGACCATATGCTGGCGCGGTTGGCCCTGGGTTCCATCTAATGCAAGACAATGCTAGACCTCATGTGGCTGTAATGTGTCAGAAGTTCCTGCAAGATGAAGGCATTGATGCAATGAACTGACTCGCCCGTTCCCCAGACCTGAATCCAATTAAGCACATCTTGGACATTTTCCATCCACCGATGCCACGTTGCACCACAGACCAGGAGTTGGTGGATGCTTTAGTCCAGGTATGGGAGGAGATCCCTCAGAAGACCATCTGCCACCTCATCTGAAGCATGCCCAGGCATTGTAGGGAGGTCACACAGGCACGTGGAGGCCACACACACTACTGAGCCTCATTTTGTCTTGTTTTAAGGACAATACATCAATGATGGATCAGCCTTTAATGTTTTATTCCACTTCAATTCAGTATGACTTCAATTCCAGACATCCATGGGTTGATAAATTTGATTTCCATTGATAGTTAGAACATATTTCATAAGAATATTTCATTCATTCAGATCTGGGGTGTCTTATTTTTGTATTACCTTTATTTTTTTGGAGCAGTGCATATATAACCGATACCTTTTGTAGGATAGATAAATAAATGTACTTATATAGGCAATCCTAAATATTCCATCTATGCCACTTGTCAGGATCTCCTACCCTTCTTTCCCCCAACAAGTACTTGCACCATCCTGTTTGCACAAACAGGTACAAGGTTCATACAACTGTTGTACCCATGTGTGCAAACAGGATGGAGCAAGTCTTACCTTAATAACATGGTCTGGTTTAGACTTTCCTGAAACACATGGTTGTCAATGTTCGATTGCTCAGAACATTCAGGTCATACTACATCCTGTTCCATGTATTTCCCCAGGAGGTTGATGCACTGTTGCCATGTTTGCAGCATTGTCCATAATGACTGATAAAACCAAACTTTTAAGTTCCGTTAAAGTGAAATTCCACTCTTGCTAAAAAATGTTCCATCAATTTGCTTTAAAGGAATCGTCAGGCAAAAAAAAAAAAAAAGAGTTTCACTTACCTGGGGCCTCTACCAGCGCCATGCAGCCATCCTGTGCCCTCGTAGTCACTGACTGCTGCTCCAGTCCCCCGCCGCAAGCTAGTTTTGTTTTTGCCGACCTCGGAGTCAGCGGGCCTCATTGCGTACATTTCTATGCATTCCCGCTGGTGCATAAACATTAACACATACATTTTTACGCGTTAGTGCACAACTAACGCGTAAAAATGTATGTGTTAATGTTCCTGCACCAGCGGGAATGCGTACAAATGTACATACATTTCCAAGCCAGCTGTAAGTTGTGTTACATTTCTAGTCTGGAATCTGTACTCTGTTGCACCATTTTTCAGTAAAGGCAGCCCAGTTATATTCCCCTTCCTGCAGCGGTAATTTGCTGCAAAGATGAGGAAAGTTGCTTGTTTTCCACACATGTACAAACTGAGTGGCATAAAGCTCTGATACTCTCAGTCTTGGCAGACTCCATTCCAGTCTGTGTGGAGCTGCTGAGCATTTCAATTGATATACACAGAGTAAGAAAATAATGGAGTTTATTAACAAACGGTACCTCATTAATTATCGGTAAGAAAAAGCTGTCTCATTGAGCACCAGTATATGTAATCCTGTCATCCAGCCCACTGCAGTCTGTCTGCTCTCTCCCCTCCTTGGGTCCTGGACTAATGCGTATGCTGTCCGCACCACCTGATCGCGCTTCCTTGGCCAGGAGCATTCTGCGCAAGCAGTTACAGTCTTCACATACTGTGCATGCACAGAACACACCCGGATATGGGAGTATAATTAGGTGGTGCGCACAGCAGGGACTGCACATGCACAGTAGTCCATGACTCAGTCGAGTTGTGGACTTTACGAAACTGTCAGCAGCACAATGGAGGGAGCGGGGAGGTAGCAGGCAGACTACACGGGGCTGAAGGAAGCCCCGGGTATGTAAAAATCCTTTCCTCCCTTGGTCTCAAGTACACTTTAAAGTAGACTCTTGCACAGGACACAAGGCAAACAGAGAGAAATGCACCCCGTGTGTTTTTAGAGAGAAAAGCCTGTGTAATCCCCCCTCATCTGTAAGTAATCACAAGTGTAATTTGAGCTCTCAGCACAGAAATCCATCTGTCTGTGTCAGCACAGAAATTTGGAAGTTTCGGCAGGCACAGCTAATATGTAAACAAAGGATAACCCTTAACCCTTTCTTTGCTTTCATGAAAGCAGGATGTGGACACACTGCAGATTTATTGCAGGGGTAAGCTGTAACAAAGAAATGTTTTTCTTTAAAGAGAATCTGTAAAATTCTTACAATAAACAGCATACCATTCTATTCATTATGTTCTCCTGGGCCCCTCTGTGCTGTTTCTGCCACTCCCTGCTGCAATCCTGGCTTGTAATTGCCATTTTTATGCAGTGTTTACAAACAAAAGACATAGCAAGTGATAGGCTGAGATAAGCTCAGTGTGTGAGTCATACAGAGTGTGCATGGGGTCTGGAGAGGGTGTGTATAGCTTCTATCCAATCACAAGCAGCACAGCACATTCCAGCCTGACTACCTCAGCCCGACAGAGCCGGCAGAGGAGAGAAGATTAGATCATATAACAGAGATAATACAGCCACTGTGCAACTAGGGAAGGCTGCAGTAACACAGACCACATTAGAACAGGTATAGGAACGTATAGTATAGAAGAAATAAGGATGACAATTTTGTTACAGAGTCTCTTTAAAGGTTATTATGCTGTTGTGTATCTTTTAGAGCAGAGAGGAAGCTCTGAGTTCAGGTCCACTTAAAGCTTGAGGAGTTCCACATGTGTCCATCATTACTGGACAAGCAGAAGACCATGAATTGTGATCAGCTCCATGCAATAACAAGGCAAGTATGGATCGCCATCAGTCAGGATATTATACCGAAGCCAATAGCCAGCATGCCAGAGCCAATTGCAGAAGTTAGGAAGATGAAGTGGCAATATATTTGCATAGATTTGTTGTAATTGTCAATTAAAACCTTTTCAACTAATGAAATGTTTATAATTCTTCAGCTACACCACAGAAACTAAACAAATCTCAAAATGCTGAAGCAGCAAACTTGGCTAAATACATTTATGCCACTAACAAAACCATTGCACAGCTCCCAACAGTTCCTCTTTTGGAGGGGCAGTCCCTCTTTGGGAGCCCCGTCCTTCTGTCCCTCTTTCCTCCTCATTTGTCCCTCTTTCAAGAGAACCCGAGGCGGGGTTCTTACATCGCAATCCGCATACAGAGGCTGGGTCTGTCTATAGAGCCCTGTTGCTAGTTAGTTTCCTCCAAAGCCCCCCCTGCGCGCTGTCAGACTCCATAAAACACAGCCGCGCTATGCGGCTGTGTTTACCTCACGAATGTCAGTCTCGGCTGCTCCCCCGCCTCCTGAATCGCTCCGGTCCCCGCCCGCGTCCCTTCCCTCTAATCAGCGGCGAGGGAAGGGACGTGGGTGGGGACCGGAGCGATTCAGGAGGCGAGGGAGAGCGGAGACTGACATTAGTGAGATAAACACAGCCGGCTGTGACACGCTGCGTGTCGCCAGCGCGGCTGTGTTTTGTGGGGTCTGACAGCGCGCAGGGGGGGATTTGGAGGAAACTAACTAGCAACAGGGCTCTATAGACAGACCCAGCCTCTGTATGGGGATTGCAATGTAAGAACCCCGCCTCGGGTTCTCTTTCAGGACTTCGTCCCTCGTTCTATGTAAATATATATATTTCTCTACTGAAAAATGTGTTTGCTTTACTCTTAACTTCATTCCCATTTTTTAAATTGATATATTACTCATTTTAAAATGTTAACATGAAGGACATTGAACTAGGATAGAAAGGACCAGTGTGGTTTGAATTATAAAACCACATATTTTTCTTATGAAATCTTTATGGTGTGCATGACTAGGGGTGTGATGGGGGTGCGATCAGGGGTGTGTCAGTGGAGTGGCTTAAGTGTCCCTCTTTCTCATCTCAAAAAGTTGTGAGGAATGCAATTGATGACAATAAACAAACTGAATTCATCTCCATGGTGAGGCCATGTACAATTTGGAGAGCTGTTGAAAGAAGTTTGGATGGGTAAGCATGGTAACCAGACTGCAGGATGGTTCTTTTTAACCACTAGGGCCCATATGCAATTCACATTTTCTCCTGAGTTGTCTCCTAGGTGATATTTTCAAACTTGACTATAAAATGCTTTCTAAACCACCAACAAGCAAGAAAACACTCAACATAATTTTGATAGTTTTTCTTTCACCTACTTCTTGGTACTTTTTAAATTGCAAAATGCTAAAAAGATATTTTAAGCAGAAGATGAAAAATGATCTCCTAGGAGAAAACTTAAGCGAAAAAGTTAATTTCATATGGTCCTAGGTCTCCAAGTTTGCCAAATCATCTTTTTAAATACTGAAACATCTATGGCCTGAAACATACGGTACTATGAGTGCTTTTCTGACCGTCAGTGCTGTGTCTACAGTTTTAAAAAGACGATCCCATTGACTAGCATTAAAATGCCGATAAAATCGTAGCAAAAGCACCGCGATCGCAGAAACAGCGCTGAAGGTCAGAAAAGCACTCACAGTGTGTCTCAGGCCTAATTTATGCAGGTTCAGGGTCTATGTACACTTAATCAGCGCCTAAACTGCATCTACCTAGCCACAAGACCTGTATAATTCACGAGTCTGTAATTAAAGAGACACTGAAGCGAAAAAAAAAATTATGATATAATGAATTTGTTGTGTACTATGGATAATTACTAGAACATTAGTAGCAAAAAAAATATTCTCATACTTTTATTTTCAGTTATGTAGTTTTTTTTATAACATTGCATCATTCTCTTATACCGTATTTGCCGTTTACACACTACTCAGCATTCTAAATGATTTTACAGTACAGGCCTGTGAACTTTTGAACTGTTCTCTGCAGGAAAAAAAACAAGACAGTGACTGGCACTTGAGATAATAAGCTTCAGAAGACAGAACTCTTTGTGACTTTGAAAGTCGTGGAGCTCAATGGCTCTTTTGCATAGATAACAACTGGAGTTTCTTAATTCTTCCTGTACTGGAAACAATATTAGACTTATGTCTCTGCTCCTAATGTTATATTTCTTAGCTGTACTACACATACAAACCATTATATCATATATTTTGTTTCGCTTCAGTGTCTCTTTAAAAAGGATGAGTTGGCAGCACTGCTCTGTACCTGCAGCTATTCCTCTCTCTGCCCAGAGACATTCAGGCCGGTTTTTACACTTACTGTATTTGTAGCGATGCTCCTGCCACATCTGCCAAAAATGTCAATCATATAAGCCTGCAGCAGAGAGCACCAACAGGGTCATATGCATAGAACACATAACCACCCCATCACCACCACCCCAGTCAGTGACTTACTTCCTGAGTATATCACTGGGATTCCCATCGGTCCACGCATGCGATGCATCACACTCCGTTGCTTACACTACATGCGTTTCCCGTACACTTATATTTCCCCCAATGCATCGTGCGTTAAAGCGGAATATAACCCTGCATTTCAACTTTGCTCTAAAACATTATTTACAGTATATTATATGCAACCAGCATTTTTTGTTACTAGACCAGCATTGGAAGGGTTACACAGGGCTTTAAAGTCCCTGGAGATTTTTGCATCCGAACTTGAGTTAGATACTTTTTGTTTACACAAATGTATCTAAGTGTTTATTGTGACTCATCTCTCTCACTGAGAAGGAGTTGGAGGACAGCCAAAGAGTGTGTAACATTTCTAAATATATACATATAACTAAATAGAATGTAACTATCTGAACGTCTACATGGAACTTAAAACCTCTGTGTTTAACCCTTCCAATGCTGGTCTAGTAAAAAAAAATGCTTTTTGCATATAATTATTACGATCGCTTCTGCAGCGTTTACTGCTGGCTGCAGTGGTATTGCAACCTAAGCAGTTCTGATGTCATTACATGCATTTGCTTGCATAGTTTGGTTTGCACTTAAACTGGTTGCTGATTCCATCTGCAGCCGCTCTGAAGTTAATGACAGTTTAATATGCTTTTGTGAAAACAAACATTGTCTGCTGCAATGGAGTGGCAATCCCTTTCCTGCAGGCTGCATATCATTGTCTGCCTTTTCCTGCTGTCAGCCTGTGATTAATTACCATTCACTTGTGTGGGAATCTGCATGTCTGCTCCCATTGGATGACCTCAGTATAAAGAACTGCTTCCTGCAATGCTCCATGGGCTACCATAGTCTCAGATTCTGTCTGTTACTCTGCTCGTGCCCCACCTCGTTCCTAGTCCGTGTGGACTGCGCTGACTCCTGCGAAGGGGTCAGCGAGTCCTCCTAGTTCTGCTCTTGTTCTAGAAGTTGTTTCTCTGCTTGTCTTGTGTCATATATTGGTTCATCGCCAATATATACGCATACTTGCATGTTTTGTTATTTTCCTTGTATTCGTGTGACGTTGATACATCAGTGTCGCTGATATATACGTACACGAACTGTTTATATCCTGTGTTCAGTTAGTCAGCCTTCCAGCACGTATCGTGATCACCCGTGCTGAGTTAGTATCCTGCTCCTGGTTCTGTTTGTGGATTGCGTTCATCTCTGCGAAGAGATAGCGAATCCTTCTGAGTCCTGTTCCCTGTATTTCTCCAGTCCTAGTCAGTGTTCCTGCTTATGTCATATGTCGGTTCATTGCCGATATATACATATGTTAGTCAGACGTTACAAATAGTTTCATTGATAGCTGTAATTGTAATACGCTAGGAAAACATACTTATTGTATATTTGTCTGTGTTACGTTCATCTATCTTGATCCTCCTATTTCCTGACTATCCTGTCCTGTCTTTGTGAGGCACGCCATCGCTGCAACGCATTGGCTGCCTCATTCCAGTCTGTCTTGTTGTGGACACTTGCTGTCACTAAGTAGTGGCTAGTTAATCACTTCACAACAGAGGGGTTTTACCCCTTCAGCATCCAAGCAATTTTCACCTTTCAGCTCCTTCCATTCATTTGCCAATAACTTTATCTCTACTTATCAGAATGAAATGTGTTAAATGTGTTTTTTTTTATCACTAATTAGGCTTACTTTGGGTGGTACATTATGCCAAGAATTATTTTATTCTAAATGTTTTTTAATGGAAAAATAAGAAAAAAATTGGAAAAAAATCATTATTTTTCAGTTTTCGGCCATTATAATTTTTAAATAATGCATGCTACCATAATAAAAATCCACGTAATTTATTTGCCCATTTGTACCGGTTATTACACCATTTAAATGATGTCCCTATCACAATGTCTGGCGCCAATATTTTATTAGGAAATAAAGATGCTTTTTTTTTCAGTTTTGCATCCATCACTAATAAAAAGCCCATAATTTATAAAGTAACAGTATTATAGCCTCTTGACATACATATTAAAAAAGTTCAGTCCCTAAGAAAACTATTTATGCAATTTATATAATTGTAAATTGATTTTATTTTATTTTTTTACAAAAAAAATAAATGTTGGTAACTATTAGGGAGTGTGGGAGGTGAGGGGTTAATTTAAAATGTAAAAACAGGTCTTTGCATTTAAAAAAAATGCTTTTAGATGTAGTTTTACTATTTGGCCACAAGATGGCCTCAGTCTTTTTTTTTTATACGTCCTATAAGCGAAATATGTATGCTTACAGGAAGTGTACTGAGGATGTGAAACGTTTATTTATTAGAATGATCGTGCAGCTTCTCATAAAAGGCGCCGATCATTGCTACGGGGACTTAGATCAATGATTAGGAATTGCTTTCCCATTCATTGATCTCCTGGTGGGCAGATGGCAACATGAACGAGCGCATAAATAAGCGGGAGCTCGTACAGTAGTGGTAGCAGCGGGAGTACGTATATTTACTCCCCTGGGCGGTTAGATGAAGTCTGCAGGGGAGTAGATATACTGTACTGGAGCTGTGAAGTGGTTAATAAGCCAGCGTTCATTCTGTCAACCTGTCCTGATCTCCTCAGTCCTGGTTTATGCGCTCAGTGCTACTTTGCGCTGAGACGTTATCACGAAAGTATTGTTTGTGGCTGTTCGGATCTGCACCGGCTCTGTGCACCACAATCTCCTATTGGAGTCAGTCCTCTCCTCCACTAAACTGGGGATATCCTGATTCCTTGTGCTGGTGCGTGTACCTCCTTCACGTCAGCTTATGTGTTGCATGCTGACTGTGGAGAATACACCTCCAAGCCTAACAATAATATGCTGTAAATAATGTTTTAGAGCAAAGTTGAAATGCAGGGTTATATTCCGCTTTAAGCGCGGTGCTTGCGGTAATGCGCTGAAGCCCTTGCATTGGATTAAATAGTAAGTGTGAAAGCCTCCATAGAATTCCATTGCTTTTGTGGCCCCCTGTGGTAAACTAGGGTAACACAATGCAGGTTTCACCTGCAAGTGTGAAAGGGGCCTAAGGCCTGGGAGCACAGTTGTCTGTGCAGAAAAAAATGCATTTTCTGTCATGTGTTTCTGTGTATATTTTTGTATGCGTTTAACTTTTTCATGTGTTTTGCGTTTTGCTTTTTTAATATTCTGCCTTCTTAACCATTGAAAAAAGTACAGTCTCATATATATTTTTTTTAACAAAGTGCATGCACAGTCCCATGCACGCACCTCCACAATTACACTCCTGTTGCCGGAAGCGTTCTGCACATGCTTGGTTCTCAGAAGAATTTAAACATGTATGCGCAGAACTCTCCCCTCTATGGGAGCGTAATCAAGGTCGGTGCACTTACCGAGCATGCGACTGGAATTCTAGTTACAGATCATTCAAAGGGGAAGCTGTCCAACGGAAGTGACCCAGAGAACACAGAGGCACCTGAAAGACTGGGGTGGGGGTCAGAAGAAGCCCCATGTACGTAAAAATCTACTATTTTGATCCAATTAATTCATAAATTTGATTGGCCCAATTCCAAACAGCATGAAATTTACATGCAAGATAGGATTACTTGCATCTCATGGATCATTTCTACTCTCAGTCCAGACATCTTAGGAATGAGGTCATATGTAATGTACCTTGTTAGGAAAATAGATGACTGTAATTATGTACATGACAACATATATGCCTATGGCTCGGGAGCCAGATGTGGCTCTTTTGATGGCTGCATCTGGCTCAAGTACAAATCAGTAAGGGTTGGTTCACTAAGCTATACTGATTAAGCAGTGCAGCTTAGTGTCGCAGCGCAAATACAATTTTCAAAGTAGTGCACGCTACTGCTGTAGCATGCACTACTAACTTACTCGTGCTACCCCAAAACTAATGGCTGCTCCAATTGTCCCATCCTGGACCCTGTCAGGTCCAGTGACTTTGTAAGACGAGATCCCCACACTTTGATTGGCCCAATAGGCTGCTTGTCACTTGACAGGCAGCCTATTGGGCCAAAGTGCTGGGATCTCATCCTACAAAGTGAATCAACCCCCAAGTCAGCTTGCTAATTGTACAAGCTGTTAGTTGGTATTTCTCCTGTCTGGGAAATTGCTGATGTTGCTGAAACCCAAGAGAAGCTGAAGACGTGTCTGACACTTCCACTGCCCGGTAGATCAACTGTATATACAGTATATCACCATGGCAACAGAGACATGAGCCTTCTGCTGCGCATGCGCACTCTCCCAGTTTGAAACATTGTATGTCTCTCACAGAATTACATTTTAAAATATGGGGCGTTTATGGCTCTTTCAGCCAAAAAGGTTCCTGACCCAAAACTTAAAGTATACTGTATTTATACTCTTATTCAAAGGAGACTTTTAGTTGAAGGCATACTCTATTCAAGCACCTAATGAGTGCCCCCCCCCCCCCCTCCCCTCCTTCGGTCTGTTGTAAAAAATAGCTTTCCTGTGTGGTTTGCAATATTTGGTGAGTTAAAACTATACTCTTCAGGCTAGGTTCACTGTGGTTAGTTGCATATTGCACACATTATAATGAATGTCTGAACTACAATGGGTACTGGACATACAGGTCCTTCTCAAATAATTAGCATATTGTGATAAAGTTCATTATTTTCTGTAATGTACTGATAAACATTAGACTTTCATATATTTTAGATTCATTACACACAACTGAAGTAGTTCAAGCCTTTTATTGTTTTATTATTGATGATTTTGGCATACAGCTCATGAAAACCTCTCAAAAAATTAGCATATTTCATCCGACCAATAAAAGAAAAGTGTTTTTAAAACAAAAAAAGTCAACCTTCAAATAATTATGGTCAGTTATGCACTCAATACTTGGTCGGGAATCCTTTTGCAGAAATGACTGCTTCAATGCGGCGTGGCATGGAGGCAATCAGCCTGTGGCACTGCTCAGGTGTTATGGAGGCCCAGGATGCTTCGCTAGCGGCCTTAAGCTCATCCAGAGTGTTGGGTCTTGCGTCTCTCAACTTTCTCTTCACAATATCCCACAGATTCTCTATGGGGTTCAGGTCAGGAGAGTTGGCAGGCCAATTGAGCACAGTAATACCATGGTCAGTAAATTATTTACCAGTGGTTTTGGCACTGTGAGCAGGTGCCAGGTCGTGCTGAAAAATGAAATCTTCATCTCCATAAAGCTTTCCAACAGATGGAAGCATGAAGTGCTCCAAAATCTCCTGATAGCTAGCTGCATTGACCCTGCCCTTGATAAAACACAGTGGACCAACACCAGCAGCTGACATGGCACCCCAGACCATCAATGACTGTGGGTACTTGACACTGGACGTCAGGCATTTTGGCATTTCCCTCTCCCCAGTCTTCCTCCACACTCTGGCACCTTGATTTCTGAATGACATGCAAAAGTTGCTTTCATCCGAAAAAAGTACTGTGGACCATTGAGCAACAGTCCAGTGCTGCTTCTCTGTAACCCAGGTCAGGCACTTCTATTCGTTCAGAAATGTATTTCTGTGTCTTACCCTCTTGCTTGAGGGTGTCAATGATGGCCTCCTGGACAGCATTCAGGTCGGCAGTCTTACCCATGATTGTGGTTTTGAGTAATGAACCAGGCTGGGAGTTTTTAAAAGCCTCAGGAATCTTTTGCAGGTGTTTAGAGTTAATTAGTTTATTCAGATGATTAGGTTAATAGCTCCTTTAAAGAACCTTTTCATACTATGCTAGTTTTTTGAGATAGGAATTTTGGGTTTTCATGAGCTGTATGCCAAAATCATCAATATTAAAGCAATAAAAGGCTTGAACTACTTCAGTTGTGTGTAATGAATCTAAAATAGATGAAAGTCTAATGTTTATCAGTACATTACAGAAAATCATGACCTTTATCACAATATGCTAATTTTTTGAGGAGGACCTGTAGACTTTAAAGAGGAACTGTAGTAAAAATAACATAATTTATAAAATTGCTTATTTTCCACAATATTCAATGATAAATTATTTAGTCAGTGTTTGCCCATTATAAAATCCAGACTAAGATTGGATGACTGTGGCTCTTTTTATCAATAATATTGTGGGCTGCAGAAAGAGCTATGAGGTTTGCTCAAAGCCTCATCGATTTAAGGACATGTATATTGTTTGCCTCGCTGCGCCTCAATGACCATACATTTAGTGCTTCAATAAAATTTATTATAACATTTAAAATTAATCGGTCAAGATAACAATTAATGATATTGAAATGTCTCCCAAGCTTTTACTGAGATCAGCTGACATCACCACACTGCATACCTTCATGCACACTGCTCCATTCACAACCTGGATTGGTTAAATCCCCCCCACAAAAAGCCAGCTGCTGCCGCCCGTGATCGTGTAGGGAGATTCCACCCCAATTGCGTCTGGTAACAGGCTGCAGGCTTGTCCTTTGAATGTGGCAGCGTGATTAACACCTCAAAAAATAAGTGCATGCAAATTAATTAAAACATAAAAATATAAAAAGGATTCCGTTAGTCACTTGTGTTGTAATTCAGAACATTCATATGCTCAGTATACGATGTATTAAAGCGTATTGTGGATAGATTCAAATCGTCAAACAGTTCATCAAACAGTTCATAGCAGTCTTACTGCTCCGCATATAGCGTGTGGCTGATAGACTCACGCGTCCTTCACTGAGCGGTTAGGAGGTTCAAGACTGGCAGCCAGACTATGATAGTCCTTTCCCGCAGCTCAACGAGCTCCCTTGTCCCGCCCGGAGACACCAAGAGCCCGGAGCCGCTTGTTACTTGCGATGGTATTCTCCGTGGACCGGAAGTTTCAGGTGACGTCACCACTCTGTGTCCACCAATCAGGGGCTACGCGTTTCGGCAGGGGACGCCTACCTTCATCAGGGACATCCCGATTGGTTCTCCTCCTCTGTCCTTTATCGCTGTGTCTCCACCCCCTCTGCTCATCGCCATGGTAACTTATAATCACAATTCTTCTTCCATTCACATAGGTTGCATCCTTGTTATTAATCTGTGAACATTCTGTCTTTTAAAAAGCAAAAAGTTCTGCATCATTGTTCAATCCGTACGGGGCCAGACTGTTCAAAGCATATATCCATTTTGTTTCTTCTCTTGACATTTTCTTGATAAAATCACCACCCCTCCAATCTTTCTCTACCTGTTTTATAGCATAAAATTCTAATGAAGTCAGGCTGCCACTGTGTTTTTCCTTAAAATGTTTATTCAAAGGAAATTTGTCATTCCCCCCTTTGATGTTACCAATATGCTCCCCAATCCTAGACAGTAATTTCCTTTTGGTTCTACCCACATACTGCTTTGGACAGCCACACTCTATAACGTATATTACTCCCATACTTGTACAATCTAAATTGTCCCCAATATTGTACTCCTCATTTGTTACACATGACTTAAACTTATTTATGGGGTCCATGTGTCTAGTATTTCTACACGGATTGCAGAAGCTACATCTTTTAAAATGACCCCCCCTCCCACTTTTTCTTCCCCCTCTTAAAGGTACAGTCGGTGCAATAATACTATTTAAATTGCTGCTGAAGGTAAATTTGGGTTGTTCTGATAAAATCCCATTTAGTGTCTTATCTTGCTGTAGTATATGCCAATATTTCCTGACAATTTTCTTAACTTTATTGGCCTGTTGTGTATATTTCATTTTGATACTCAATGGTGGTGAAGTCGGTTGTCTATTTTTCGGTTTCTAGGTCAGGTGTACAGGTCCTTCTTTCTTTTATTCATATATCTGTTAAACAAAGTATGTTTTATGTATACAGTGTCTTGTTTTTATACATATAATATGTCTGTGACATATGTTTAATTTTTGAAAAAAATTCCAATAAAAATTATTGAAACTTATTTTTCGGTTTCAATAAATCCCCTCTACTACAGTTACGTACTTCCTCCTCAACCCTTTCTAATGTCAGTTCATTATATTTCCTCTCTGTGAATCTCTTTTTTAAGGTCACAGCATGTTTATTATAATCTGTCAAATCTGAGCAGTTCCTACGAATTCGCAAGAATTGACTTTTTGGAATGTTAGCTAGCCACTTCATCATATGACAGCTATCCAGATATATAAAGCTATTTGTATCAACTTTCTTAAAGAAAGTTGTGGTTTTAATCTTGCCTGCTTCTATGAATATTTTTAAGTCTAAGAAATTGACCTTTACACTACTATATTCACTACTGAAGGGTAAATTTTACTCATTGGTATTCATCCATGTAAGAAATGAATCCAATTTCGGTCTTCCCCCACCCCATACAAAACAGGCGTCATCAATAAACCTCCGCCATAATACTAGGTCCGCACCTGGGCTCTCTGGGCCCCCTAAAACAAACTTCTCCCAGTACGCCATGAAAAGATTAGCGAACCCAGGTGCAAACCTAGTCCCCATCGCTGTTCCTACCCGCTGTAAATAATACTGTCCATTATAATAAAAATAATTGTGGGTTAAAATAAAATCCTACTAGTGTACTCTCTTGAAGAATATGCCGCAGTGACAATGGTCAGGCGCCATATCGAGATATTTTCTCGATTTTTATCTCCTGGAATAGAGACTCCCCGAAGTGTTTTTAGTTTAGGAATAGGTAATTTAACAATAAAACGGAATGGTTTTAATTTACAATTATGTTTACTCACTAGCATGTTATATGACGTTTAGACTGCAGCAGTCGTGTGTGGTTTCACGTTTTAATAGAGTGATTAATGATGTATGACCTATTACTTAACACCCCCACATGTTTTACATATTGGGATAAGCTCCCTCCTATCACCCCATGCACACCTATTCCGTCCCAGGTAATTTATCCTTTCTTTTATGCACATTTGCCAGTAATGGCGCATGCATGGACTCCCTGACGGGTCACTTCCGCCAGTACTGTAGTCCTCCCGCACTCCAACAGGAAGCACTTCACATGACCTCCACTCACGGACCAATGACGTGCGCTGTGGGCGGAGTCTCGGGTCAAGATATCCGAGACTCAGAAGCGCCGTCATTTGCCCGGATACGCACGTGAGCAAGCGCTACAGAGCGCGAAACGGCTGTTGTGCACATCCATCACCCCCTGGTCACCACACCTCCCTGCAGGCCTCACTGGATGTATCCATGATATTTGATGCAAGACTGCTGACAGGTTTGATGCTTATATTCAATACCATATGTCATTTGGCTGCGGACAGTGAATAAATGCAGTAACAGGACGGTGCCCGGTCTCTGTATCTTTATGGTTTCATTTAAAATAAAATAAATGGCTCTCTCGATAAACCTGACCTGATCTAATGGGATATCTGTAAGTGTTTCCAGAAAGAACCTGACCGCCTCCAAGCCCCTCCTGTGGTCAATTACTGTATACAATGAACTCACATCGGCCACACATAATATATAATCGTCTTTCCAGTCTAGATCTTCTAAAATTCGCAAAATGTGGCCTGTATCTTTAATATATGATTTGGTTCGTATTACCGCTTTCTGTAAAAATTGATCTATATATTCTGATAAATTGGCTGTTAAAGATCTAATACCTGAGATGATCGGTCTCCCAGGTGGGTTATCCAATTTTTTATGGATCTTAGGTAAATGGTAGTATACTGGTAACCGTGGATGGGTTTGGAGTATATAATCAGCTTCCTTATCATTTAGAATTCCTTGTTCTTTCCCCTCTTCTATCAGTATCTTCAATTCTTTTTGGTAATTAATGCTAGGGTCCCTTTGGAGTTTCAAATAGGTTCGATCATCAGCCAATTGTCTGTCAGCTTCTTTATTATAATCCCCCAAATCTTGAACAACTATCCCCCCTCCCTTATCAGCTGGTCTGATAATAATTCCCGTGTCTTCCCTCAGTTTCCTCATAGCCTGTTTCTCACTTATAGTCAAGTTGGAGCTTCTGTCCTCCCGCATTTTTCTGATATCCCCCATTACCATTGTTTCAAACGTAGTCATTGAGTCGCTCATCTCGTGGGTAGGGTTAAATCTAGAGCGATTCTTTAAGTCTGTATGTATGAAGACCTCTTTACCCTCCTGGGCAACTATTGGGGGTTTCTTTATAAAATACTTTTTAAGGCATAATTGCCTCATATATTTCTTTATCCCTATAAATGTGTCAAATTTGTTGACACATGAAGTGGGTGCATATTTTAAACCTTTCTTCAGAAGGGACACCTTAGCTTGTTCTAAATTTCTACTGCTTAAATTGAAGATCCCATCTTTACATTCTTTAGGGGCAATTCTTTCGACATTTAATGTTTTATCTTCTTTTTTGGTGTGGCCCCTCCCCCTACTTCCTCTAGTTCTCCTTTTGACCTCCTTTCCTTGAATAAAAAATGTTCCGTTATTCTGATAAGATCTCAATTTCATTTTCTCCTGATTGCTCACTGTAGGTCACTGTAGGTCTCTCATCCAAAATTGTTCTGTAGTCCAAATATCTGGGTAAACGTTTAAATTTTGATGGAGACACAGCGATAAAGGACAGAGGAGGAGAACCAATCGGGATGTCCCTGATGAAGGTAGGCGTCCCCTGTCGAAACGCGTAGCCCCTGATTGGTGGACACAGAGTGGTGACGTCACCTGAAACTTCCGGTCCACGGAGAATACCATCGCAAGTAACAAGCAGCTCCGGGCTCTTGGTGTCTCCGGGCGGGACAAGGGAGCTCGTTGAGCTGCGGAAAAGGACTATCATAGTCTGGCTGCCAGTCTTGAACCTCCTAACCGCTCAGTGAAGGACGCGTGAGTCTATCAGCCACACGCTATATGCGGAGCAGTAAGACTGCTATGAACTGTTTGATGAACTGTTTGACGATTTGAATCTATCCACAATACGCTTTAATACATCGTATACTGAGCATATGAATGTTCTGAATTACAACACAAGTGACTAACGGAATCCTTTTTATATTTTTATGTTTTAATTAATTTGCATGCACTTATTTTTTGAGGTGTTAATCACGCTGCCACATTCAAAGGACAAGCCTGCAGCCTGTTACCAGACGCAATTGGGGTGGAATCTCCCTACACGATCACGGGCGGCAGCAGCTGGCTTTTTGTGGGGGGGATTTAACCAATCCAGGTTGTGAATGGAGCAGTGTGCATGAAGGTATGCAGTGTGGTGAGGTCAGCTGATCTCAGTAAAAGCTTGGGAGACATTTCAATATCATGAATTGTTATCTTGACCGATTAATTTTAAATTTTATAATAAATTTTATTAAAGCACTAAATGTATGGTCATTGAGGCGCAGCGAGGCAAACAATATACATGCCATTATAAAATCCTTCCTCTCCCTGATTTACATTCTGACATTTATCACTGGTGGTGACATTTTTAGTCCAGCCAGGTGCTCTATATGGAACATTCGTTATTGAGAGTTCTATGAGGGAGTTACTGTTTGCTTGGCAGTGGGAAAAAGCCATTATTTCCCACAATGCAACAAGGTGCACAGACAGCAAGCTGTCAGGACCATCTTCATGACATAACACTGTGGGAGGGGTTTTACCACAATAATAGCCACACAGACCCCCCCTGATGATCTATTCGAGAAAAGGTAAAGATTTCTCATGGGAACGGGGGTATCAGCTACTGATTGGGATGAGGTTCAATCCTGTGTTACAGTTCCTCTTTAATGCAAAGCCTGCCTGCAGTGAGTTAGAATAATATGATTAGTAACAACGCAGTACCGTGGAGAGCCCTATAGAATTGTATGGGCGGTGAGTTGACATGGAGAGTTATTCTGCAATGCAACTAAGCAGTGTGAACTTGGTCTCAATGCTCATAGCGAACTCCTGATCCTCTACTGTATATCCATGAGCTGTGATGGAAAACTGCAACACCAGGTGGTGCTGGAAATACAAACTGGATGTGCTGCTTCCAATCTAGATAGGCGTCTCTAAACTGTCTGTGTTATTTCATTAACCACTTTACTACCAGCGGTCTCTGGCCCCTTAAGGACCAGAGACCACTGGTACAGAAAATAGGGCCTAACAAGGTCATGCCGCATGGACCCTCCGCTACCACCAAGCACGCCACTCTTCCGTCACTGAATCTCACTCACTCTGACGTCGCTATGACAGCAGAGCTCTGTGAGCTGGGCAGAAGCCGATTTCATTGGCTCCGGACCCTGTGATCATTGTGAGCCAATGAGATTGGCTCACAGTGGTCACGGCGTCAAAAGCCTATGAAATCGGCTCCTCCAGCTCACGGAGCTCTGCTTTAATACTGACAGCAGGGCAAGTGGGCTGCAGCAGGGGAAGAGTGGCGTGATTGGTGGTAGCATTGGGTCTATGCTGTGCACTAATTGAAATCTACGTCCTGGCAGGGATTATAACTCCCAAATAGGACGAAGATTTTAATTAGCCCGCTCTGGAAGCGGAAAAAAGTCACAATGTTTGCTGTGGCACCTCTGGTATTACCATTCACCAAAATCTTTGAATGCCAGCTGCCAACAGACAATCTGGATCACAAACCTAACATAATACTGTAGCGCTGATAGATCCAAAAACACTTCCATAAGTTATATGCAAGGAATGATCCGCCAACAGATATATCCAATAGGTATATCCACTCTAACCAGTGTCGCCTTCTTGCCAATGTCACATCCATTCCTGTAGATCAGGGCTTCACAATCCTGTCGTCAAATGGCACCAACAGTACTTGTTTTGTAGAACATCACAAACATCCACTGGTGGGGCAGTTAGTGTCTCAGCAGAGCTGATAGTGGCTGGATAGTGTAATGGTTAAAGGGACACTGTAGGGGGGTCGGGGGAAAATGAGTTGAACTTACCCGGGGCTTCTACTAGTCCTCCGCAGACATCCTGTGCCCGCGCAGCTGCTCACCGATGCTACAGCCCCGCCTCCAGTTCACTTTTTGGAATGTCAGACTTTAAAGTCTGAAAACCACTGCGCCTGCGTTGCCGTGTCCTCGCTCCCGCTGATGTCATCAGGAGCGTACTGTGCAGGCCCAGTATGGTCGGTGTCTGCGCAGTACACTCCTGGTGACATCAGCGGGATTGAGGACCGGGCAACGCAGTCACAGTGGTTTTCAGACTTTAAAGTCTTAAATTCCAGAAGTGAACCGGAGGTGGGGCCGGAGCATTGGTGAGTGGCTGCGCAGGCACAGGATGTCTGCGGGGGACCGTTAGAAGCCCAGGGTAAGTTCAACTCATTTTCCCCTGACCCCCCTACAGTATCCCTCTGCTTCTGACACAGGAGACCAGGGTTCGTATCTTGGCCTGTTCAGTAAGCCAGCACCTGGAAAACTGAATTGCCTAAGGTCAGCCTCCCTAACACTGCTACTGCCTATAGAGCACGTCCTAGTGGCTGCAGCTCTGGCACTTTGAGTCTGCCAGGAGAAAGCGTGATATAAATGTTATTTGTCTTTGTCTTGATATGAATTACCTCTGGCTGCCGAACCAGCAGATCTTTGCTGGGGGGCCTGGTAGATTGTACTTACTGAGAAGTGTTTCTTGTTAATCCCTCCATTCTTTGCATACATAGGGTGAGGTGTATAGAAATAACTGTTAGAAGTGATATAAAGAAGTAACAGACAATTTTAATATAAAATATTAATATGAAATCTGGTTTAATCCAATATAATGAACATCAACAGCAAATTCCCCAGACAGTCAGTCTGTAATGCCATTATCTGGCCAACACACTTGTATCTGTTGGAGTAGAGTAGAGTTTCCCAACACCTGTCCTCAGATACCCCCACAGGGTCATGTGTTCAGGATTGACATGTGCCTGAGTTGTTTTATTTGGCTAAAACACAAAGTATCCTATAAGTATAACCTTCAGTGCAAATCAACAGTACACCGGTATGATTCAAAAAGGAACTTTACCAAAAGTTAGTAGTAGGGGAAAAAATAAATAAAGGCAATGCAAAGTGGGAAGTTAAATAATAGAAGAGAGATCAAGAAATGATTGTTTTTCTTGTTTGATCCTGCCGGTCAGCATCTTTACTGTGATAGGCTAAATGGATATATATATATATATACACTCACCTAAAGGATTATTAGGAACACCTGTTCAATTTCTCATTAATGCAAATATCTAATCAACCAATCACGTGGCAGTTGCTTCAATGCATTTAGGGGTGTGGTCCTGGTCAAGACAATCCCTGAACTCCAAACTGAATGTCAGAATGGGAAAGAAAGGTGATTTAAGCAATTTTGAGCATGGCATGGTTGTTGGTGCTAGACGTGCCGGTCTGAGTATTTCACAATCTGCTCAGTTACTGGGATTTTCATGCTTATTTCTAGGATTTACAAAGAATGGTGTGAAAAGGGAAAAACATCCAGTATGCGTCAGTCCTGTGGGTGAAAATGCCTTGTTGATGCTAGAGGTCAGAGGAGAATTAGCCAACTGATTCAAGCTGATAGAAGAGCAACGGGAGGATGGGGATTTCCCCGAAACATGTCGTGTTTTGCTACTGATTTGATAAACGCAAGTTTATACGCCATTTGAGTGCCTCCTTCATTCAATATAGAAGAGCAACTTTGACTGAAATAACCACTCGTTACAACCGAGGTATGCAGCAAAGCATTTGTGAAGCCACAACACACACAACCTTGAGGCGGATGGGCTACAACAGCAGAAGACCCCACCGGGTACCACTCATCTCCACTACAAATAGGAAAAAGAGGCTACAATTTGCACGAGCTCACCAAAATTGGACAGTTGAAGACTGGAAAAATGTTGCCTGGTCTGATGAGACTCGATTTCTGTTGAGGCATTCAAATGGTAGAATCAGAATTTGGCATAAACATAATGAGAACATGGATCCATCATGCCTTGTTACCACTGTGCAGGTTGTTGTTGGTGGTGGTGTAATGGTGTGGGGGATGCTTTCTTGGCACACTTTAGGCCCCTTAGTGCCAATTAGGCATTGTTTAAATGCCACAGGCTACCTGAGCATTACTTCTGACCATGTCCATCCCTTCATGACCACCATGTACCCATCCTCAGATGGCTACTTCCAGCAGGATAATGCACCAAGTCACAAAGCTCGAATCATTTCAAATTTGTTTCTTGAACATGACAATGAGTTCACTGTACTAAAATGGCCCCTACAATCACCGGATCTCAAACCAATAGAGCATCTTTGGGATGTGATGGAACAGGAGCTTCGTGCCCTGGATGTGCATCCCACAAATCTCCAACTGCTAGATGCTATCCTATCAATATGGGCCAACATTTCTAAAGAATGCTCTCAGCACCTTGTTGAATCAATGCAACGTAAAATTAAGGCAGTTCTGACGGCGAAATGGAGTCAAACACCGTATTAGTATGGCATTCCTAATAATTCTTTAGGTGAGTGTATATATATATACACACACACACACACAGGGAGAAACTGCTTCCTTGGCAGTTGGCAACAGCCGTTATTTCCCAAAATGCGACATGGATCACAGACAGCAAACTGTCAGGACCATGTCCACACATCACACTATGGGAGGGATTTCACCACAATATCAGCAACACGTATGTCCCTAATGCAGTATAAGAAAAAAAAAAAGGTAAAGATTTGCTGTGGGAAAAGGGGTATTGGCTACTGATTGAGGTGAAGTTCGATCCTGGATTTAAGTTCCTCTTAATAAGTACCTTTTACTGTAAATGATTTCTTTAAGTAAAAAGGCATTTGTAGCTCCTGATCTGAAGAATGTTTACGTGCGTACATTTACTTTGTCTCTGTGAAGTCCCTTCCTCAGATCTCCTCACTAAAGAAATTACATTTTAAGCTGGAATTTTCACAAAAATGTAATGGATTTTCTCAAGATATACATTTTTACAAAAACGAGAACTCTCTTCAAGATTACTTCTTACATGACCATATTTTTTCATGGATATGTGCAAAAATCACTTTTGTCATGCCCATCAACTTTGTTGAACTGTGTTTTTGCATTCCCCTTTATTTTTGTGCATATTTCCAGATACCACCCTACATGCAATCTCTGCTCTACTAACAATATTCTTCTGTCTTCCTCTCTGGTCTCTCTGCTTACAAGACTTCTCTCGATCCTCTCCCCTCCTCTGGAACCCTCCCTCAACACATCCACCACTCACCCACGATTAACCTTTTTAGGTGCAATCTGAAATCTCACCTCTTCAGGCAAGCATACTTTCCTACTTAGGACACTTTGGCCACTGACTTCCATTTCTACCACTTCACACACAGCTTCCCTTTACCTATTGTCCTATTCCTTAAACTGGTTCCGAGATAAAGTTGTACTCATTGTATAATTGTGCTCCTTTTATATAGTTTATAGGGCATTCCTCAAAGTAAATTTTTTTTGGTTTACTTTAATTCACTCATTCCCTATAAACTAAACAAGCCTCGCCTACAGCTCCTCCAGCGCCTAGGCACTCTGAGACCCATGTAGCAAGGGCTTGTGGGAGCTCAGTCTGGGAAGGAGGAGGAGGAGGTGTTACTAGCCAGAGATTGCAGAGGGGAGGAGGAGAGGGGAGTGAAGTTTTCACAGGCTGAGGGGTGGAGATGCAGAGCAGCTTGCCTGTGTAATGATCACAAGCAGAACATGGCTGCTCTCATTACATCACAGGAAGAAATAATCATATACTGTTGAAGCTGTTTGCAGCTAGATTTGCTGTGTAAACTAGCTAAACTTTAGATAAGATATATAGACAAGTTACTTGTTATAGTTACTTTTTCATCTCGGATCCACTTTAAACCTTTAGAGTGTAATGCTGGGCATACACAGAGCGTTTGCTCCTTACCAATCGAGCCGCTGATGGCCCGATTGATAATATCCGACAGGTCCGATGACCCGCCGGATAGATTCCCCACTCGAGCGGGGATCGATCCACGCAGACGAGCGGGGCCGCGCCAGCTTCGAGCCACTGGCCAGGGCTCTCTTCCCCTTTTGTCTCATAATACTGTGTAATATGTAGTTGATTTGTTTACTGCATCAGCTGTTATCCACCATAGTCTTGTATTGCTAACTGTTGTGTTGTTTATTTTGTATTGTTATACCCATGTATTCTATTGTACAGTACCACGGAAGATGCTGGTGCTATATAAATCAATAATTATAATAATAATAATATTGCTCAAGGCAAATGTTCTGGGTTTTTGACTTCAACCCCATCTATAAGTCCATATGCAATACAACAATAGGATGGTACTTCTTCAGTGATCATGAACTTTTATTGATGCAGACAGCCAGTAACGTTTTGGGACTTGTTCGGGAGAGCTATGCACATGACACAGCAATCGCTACTGCGCATGCGCAAAGCACTGTAGGTGGGGGATCATAGTGCGCAGTAGCCGCTGACTCTCGGCGAGCGCATATCTTTTAGAGCAGATAGGACATTCTGAGTTAGGTCTGCTTTAAGTATTCCTTTAAGGCGCTCTGAGTTTGTGCGCACAATTACTAAGGCAATTGTACCCTTTCATCTGAGGAAGCGGACAAGATCCATGAAACGTGTCCTCATTTTAGTGTCCAATAAACTTTTTGTGTCTAATAAAATATCCAATATGTCTAATATATTCAGTATATATTGCTGTATATTGGTATGTAACTCCGCCCCCAGTGATGTTAGCCTTGGCTATTTAGCTGTGCAGTCTTCTGCCATCGATTACTCTGTGAGTCCAGGACCCATATGCAATTAACATTTTCTCCTGATTTTTCTCCTAGGAGATATATTTCATCTTCTCTTAAACCCCCCGGCAGTCTGATTCTTTCCAGATTTTCGGGTCAAAAAGTGGTGCAATTTATTTGAAGGCTTTTAGATTCCAAAATGGGTGGGAGAATCACACTGCAGAGAGATCTTCAGCAGCCCCAGCAATCACTCACCCTCCTGGGATCCAGTGCTGTTCTCTCGCCATCCTCCGGGTGGCACTATACCCTGTAGTGAGATCACCGTCTGTCGTCATAATGACAAACGGCGATCTCACCCGAGGGATGCAGAGACTCGGAGGACAGGAAGGAGAATGGCTACTAGTGTCTGGATCTCCCGGAAGGTGAGTGAAAACGCCCGCTGCGTGCTATGCTCTGCACAGTCCTGCTGCTGGCTACCACGAGTCACGCTCGAGGTTACCTATCCTGGCTTGTTTTTTTCCACCCCGAGCCTGACTCGTGATAGCTGCCAAGGTGGTTAAAATAACTGTGCAGCATTTTACAATTGTAAAAGACCCAAAAGTTGGTGAAAAAGTACTATCAAAATAATTTTGAGTATTTTATTGTGAAAATATCACATATGAGAAAACGTGAATTGCATTTGGGCCCTAGTGTTGTTTCCGCTCCCTTCAGAACACAACAACCAAACATTCCACAGTGATGCACCTTGCTGGCAGAAAAGATCTGGCTACATGTGATACATTTAAGAATATAAATCCGGGAGAGGAAAGATTTTATAATGAACAAACACTGACTATATAATTTATAAATAAATATTGTAAAATATAAGCAATTTTAATAATTAAAGTCCACCTGAAGCAAGGTGCATATGGAGGCTGCATATATATACAGTGGTGTGAAAAACTATTTGCCCCCTTCCTGATTTCTTATTCTTTTGCATGTTTGTCACACTTAAATGTTTCTGCTCGTCAAAAACCGTTAACTATTAGTCAAAAATAACATAATTGAACACAAAATGCAGTTTTAAATTATGGTTTTTATTATTTAGTGAGAAAAAAAACTCCAAATCTACATGGCCCTGTGTGAAAAAGTGATTGCCCCCCTTGTTAAAAAATAACTTAACTGTGGTTTATCACACCTGAGTTCAATTTCTGTAGTCACCCCAAGGCCTGAAAGAAATCACTTAAATAGGAGCTATCTGACACACAGAAGTAAACCAAAAGCATCTCAAAAGCTAGACATCATGCCAAGATCCAAAGAAATTCAGGAACAAATGAGAACAAAAGTACTGTAATTGAGATCTATCAGTCTGGTAAATGTTATAAAGCCATTTCTAAAGCTTTGGGACTCCAGCGAACCACAGTGAGAGCCATTATCCACAGATGGCAAAAACATGGAACAGTGATGAATCTTCCCAGGAGTGGCTGGCAGACCAAAATTACCCCAAGAGCACAGAGAAAACTCATCCGAGAGGCCACAAAAGACCCCAGGACAACATCTAAAGAACTGCAGGCCTCATTTGCCTCAATTAAGGGCAGTGTTCACGACTCCACCATAAGAAAGAGACTGGGCAAAAACGGCCTGCATGGCAGATATCCAAGGCGCAAACCACTTTTAAGCAAAAAGAACATTAATGATCTCAATGATTGCCAAGACTTTTGGGAAAATACCTTGTGGACCGACGAGACAAACGTTGAACTTTTTGGAAGGTGCGTGTCCGTTACATCTGGCGTAGAAGTAACACAGCATTTCAGCAAAAGAACATCATACCAACAGTAAAATATGGTGGTGGTAGTGTGATGGTCTGGGGTTGTTTTGCTGCCTCAGGACCTGGAAGGCTTGCTGTGATAGATGGAACCATGAATTCTACTGTCTACCAAAAAATCCTGAAGGAGAATGTCCGGCCATCTGTTTGTCAACTCAAGCTGAAACGATCTTGGGTGCTGCAGCAGGACAATGACCCAAAACACACCAGCAAATCCACCTCTGAATGGCTGAAGAAAAACAAAATGAAGACTTTGGAGTGGCCTAGTCAAAGACCTGACCTGAATCCTATTGAGATGTTGTTGCATGACCTTAAAAAGGCGGTTCATGCTAGAAAACCCTCAAATAAAGCTGAATTACAACAATTCTGCAAAGATGAGTGGGCCAAAATTCCTCCAGAGCGCTGTAAAAGACTCGTTGCAAGTTATCGCAAGCGCTTGATTGCAGTTATTGCTGCTATGGGTGGCCCAACCAGTTATTAGGTTCAGGGGGCAATTTCTTTTTCACACAAGGCCATGTAGGTTTTGAGTTTTTTTTCTCACTAAATAATAAAAACCATCATTTAAAACTGCATTTTGTGTTCAATTATGTTATCTTTGACTAATAGTTACCGGTTTTTGATGAGCAGAAACATTTAAGTGTGACAAACATGCAAAAGAATAAGAAATCAGGAAGGGGGCAAATAGTTTTCACACCACTGTATATATATATATATTTTTGTTTTGTTTTAAACAATACCATTTGCAATACCTGGCAATCCTGCTGATCTCTTTGGCTGCAGTAGTATCTAAATTACACTTTAAACAGGCATGCGGCTAATCTAGGTAATCTTCAGCCAGAGCACCTGATCTGCTTGCTTGTTCAGGGTCTATGGCAAAATGTTTAAGCAGTGGGGCATTGTACCATGTTAGCCATCAGTAAAAGCAAGAAGTTTTGAATCAGGGTGATACAAAACCTTCTACATCTTTTTCTTGACTAAATGTATTAGAGGCAGAGGATCAGCAGGACAGCCAGGCAATTTGCATTGTTTAAAATGAAAAAAATATGGCAGTCTCCATAGCCTCTCAGTTAAAGAGGAACTTCGGCCTAAACAAACATACTGTCATTAAGTTACATTAGTTATGTTAATTAAAATAGATAGGTAATATAATCTCTTACCCACCCTGTTTTAAAAGAACAAGCAAATGTTTGTGATTTCATGAGGGCAGACATCTTTCTGGTTGAAATGAGGTGACAGGGAGCATGAGACTCAACTGTCCTGTGTGCTGATCACCCCTCCCAGTTGCTAGGCAACGTGAACAACAACATAGAAAAACCCATCATGCTTTGCACAGCATCAGGGAAATAAAGCCAGGGCAGTTTTCTTTGATGGGTGGAGCTTAGCTAAAAATGCAGCTAAAAATTATGCTTTGGTAAGAAAAACAAAGTTCTGATGCTGTGAAACTGTTAAAGAAACACCAAGCCTTTTCAGTTCTGCTGAGTAGATTTTTAGTCCGGAGGTTCACTGTAAGGTGTGTGTTAACCTCCTGAGCGTTACGCTGCTCAGGAGGTTTTGCTGGCCTCAGGAGTCCCCCGCTATAAAACTATTAGTTTCTATGGATGAATAAGATGTTAGTTAGCACTAGGCTAGCTAATATAAGTGTGCACAACCCCCCCGATTGCCCAGGATCCCCCCCGATCCGGCCGCTTATACATTACCCAGCCTGGTTTCAGCGATCGCCGCAGCCTCCCCACACAGCTCCGCTCTTCTCTATGGGGAGGATCGTACATGCGCAGACCCGATCCTCCCCATAGAGAAGATTGGAGCTGTGCAAAAAGGGGAAAAATAAATCAATACATTGCAAAGTTAAAAAATAGATGATGAAAACTAAATGATTGCTATTCGCCATGTAATTTGTTTATATTGTTTGATCCACAATAAGCCTACACATCATCATTGGCAGACAAGAAATACACTAGACAGCACCAACTGTCATTATTGATAACCACACCCACATACATTGCGATAGGCTTAAAGGTTGTTGTTTTATAGATATACATATGCACAGAGGGAGATGCTTGCTTGGCAGTTGGAAAAAGCTATTATTTCCCACAATGCAAGAAGGTTCACAGACAGAAAACTGTCAAGATCTAGGTCCTGACATCACACTGTGCAGGGGCGGCCTTTGATGGGGCAAGTGGGGCGATTGCCTCAGGCCCCGCACCTGAAAGGGGGCCCGCAGTCATGCCCACCATGCCATGCTCATTTTGGTGGTGGTAAAGGAAAGATCTACAGAAGTCTAGATGTTTGTGTTCTGTGCAGTGTGTCATTAACAAATACACAGATCTTCCTATTTCGTTTTATGCACCTTATATTTGCACCAACCTCCCTTTTATTAATTACGTTTTTGTCTTCAGCATACTTTACTGTACTATGCTGTTTGTATTTTTGTAATGAATTTCTGCACTGACGTGAAGCTTGCCAGATTGAGGTAGCGTGCAAGAGCCTCAGCCTGAGGGGCCCAGGGGCATTTAGGTCAGTCGAGCATACACTGGAGCCAGAGGGTGTTTAGGCTGGAGCCTCCAGACTGGCTGGGGATTGGTGCTAGGTTTGATTGGGAGCTAGGGATAGGTAGAGGCTGGCTGGGGAGCTTGGGGTGTGTACACAGTCTGACTGGTAATGGGTGTTAGGCTGGATGGGGAACTGTGGCTGAGTTCTAGGTTGGCTGGGGAGCTGAAGATGGATGATAGGCTGACTGGGGAGCTGGGTATGGGGGTTAGGCTTGCTGGAAAGCTGGGGATGGGTACTAGGCTGGCTGAGGAGCTGGGGATGGTTGCTAGGCTGCCTTGGAGAGCTGTGAATTTTTTGATAGGCTCGTTGGGGAGCAAGGAATAGGTTCTAAGCTTGCTGAGGAGCTGGAAATGGGTACAAGGCTAGTTGAGGAGTTGGGGATGGGTGCTAGGCTGGCTGGGGATGGGTGCTAGGCTGGCTGGGGAGCTGGTAATGAGTACTAGGCTGGCTGAGAGCGTGTCTGGATAGAAATACAAACTTTGGACTTCCCATTCTGCCTAGCACCCATCCCCAGGCAGCCTAGAACCCATCAGTTGGTTAAAGGCCACTAAACCAATATAAGAATAATTACAATACTTAATGTAATCAAACGACAAATGGTAGTACCATTATGTATTGTAATCTTTGGTTGGCTTAGTGGCTTTTAACAATTTGTTAAACAATAATAAGGCATACTACATTAAAGGTGGACAAGCCCCTGGGTGTGGTGGTATGGTATATGGCCTACACTTATGGCTCTAGGCCCCGCATATGACACTCGCCCAAGGCCCTGCGTACTCTAAGGCCACCTCTGCACTGTGGGAGGGTTTGTAGCGGCCTACACTTATGGCTCTAGGCCCCACATATGACACTCGCCCCAGGCCCTGCGTACTCTAAGGCCACCTCTGCATTGTGGGAGGGGTTATACCACAATATCAGCCATACAGAGCCCCCTGTTGATCTATTCGAGAAAAGGTAAAGATTTCTCATGGGAAAAGGTGTATCAGCTACTGATTGGGATGAAGTTCAAGACAAGACAAATAACATTTATATTGCGCTTTTCTCCTTTCGGACTCAAAGCGCCAGAGCTGCAGCCACTAGGGCGCGCTCTATTGGCAGTAGCAGTGTAAGGGAGACTTGCCAAAGGTCTCCTACTGAATTAGTGCTGGCTTACTGAACAGGCAGAGCCGAGATTCGAACCCAGGTCTCCTGTGTCAGAGGCAGAACCCTTAACCATTACACTATCAGCCAACTGCTGAAGTTCAATCCTTTGATAGAGTTCTTCTTTAAGTTACATTTAGTAAAGTTCCTATAGGATAGGCAGGAGAAGGCTGTGGGTAATTTATAAGGTTCTACCCAAAAATATAAAGATTTAGTTTAGGCGGACCTTTAAATTTGTTGAAATCAATGCTCTTGTCTTCAGCTTAATATATCACATAACACATTGATTTCTAGTAATCAGCGAGGCTGATGACAGCAGCAGGTGGATGGTAGTGCTGACTCAGAGAGCATTTATCAGTAATTCATGCGGGTTAAGGTTATTGTGAGCACGATGGGGGCAGAGAGGCTCAGAGACAGAATGAGAGGAGAAGCTGCTATATCCGGATTTATCAGCAAAGCTGTAAAGAGGTTCCTTTATCTCATCTCTCTTGGATTATAAAGACGCTGGGAGAAATTCAGACTTAATTACTCAACATGACCTTTGTCCCAAACAAGTCTGTTGGCTGTAACCTTTGGTCGCTGTCATAAATATATGCGCTGCGTGGCACTGATCTCTTCCTTGGTAGGAGAAGAGCAAAGAACATTTAGTCATGCAAAGTGCTCATTTAACTGGGAAAACAAGCTGAAAGTTTCCCGGGGGTGCAGGAGACAGGTCACACTTAAAGAGGAACTGTAACCAAGGATTGAACTTCATCCCAGTTAGTAGCTGATATCGCCTTTCCCACGAGAAATCTTTACCTTGTCTCAAACGGATCATCAGGGGGCTCTGTATGGCTGATATTGTGGTGAAACCCCTCCCACCATGTGATGTCAGCACCTAGTCCTAGGTACTAAAACAAAAGGGGGTGGGGGGGGGGGGGGGGGTGCGCATCCCAAAAATCATGCTGCACTTGTCTGGTTAATCGCTCAGGCATGCACCACTTCTACTAAGCTAAGAATGCATGCCCTGCGTCCACACAAATGCTACATTTATTAAACTATGTAGGAATTTTACCTCCCAATATAGTTTGCATACAAAGTATAATGTACTGGACTCTTGCACCACAATGAGGTAAACCTCTGGGCAAGTGGCCTAACCTAAGTTAAAAACAACATATGTATAACCCTGGGAGCAGCTAGGCAAAAATGTGTAACTTAAATTTAATGGACAATAAGGAGAAGGCAAGCGCATCTGAAATGACCAACAGCTCACAGGTGCAGCACCTCTAATAAGCTAACTGCACACTTTGCATTAAACTTGTAGATGGAAGGCAGCACTGATTGGCCAACTGTTGGAGCGTGCCCTGGTCCAAAAACCCCAGTGCCTCCTAGGGAGTACTGAGTGCAGACACAGGAAGGAGGACAGGCACCGCTCTGATGTATTAAAGCTCTTTATTAAAGTGAAAAGGTAGCAGGACAGACCGCTGTTTCGGGATAAACCCTTCTTCAACTGCTCAATGGCATTGAGTAGTTGAAGAACGGTTTATCCCGAAACAGTGGTCTGTCCTGCTGCCTTTTTCACTTTAATAAAGAGCTTTAATACATCAGAGCGGTGCCGGTCCTCCTTCCTGTGTCTGCACTTTGCATTAAAAACAGATGCAAATCATATGCATAACTACTAATTAACCATTACTTTCCATGCAAACAAAAAGGGCGGGGGTTGCCCATCCCAAAAATCATGCTGCACTTGACTGGTTAATTGCTCAGACATGCACCATCTCTACCAGGCTTAGAATGCATGCCCTGAGTCCAAACAAATGCTACATTTATTAAACTATGGAGAAATTTTAGCTTCCAATATAGTTTGCATGCAAAGTGTAATACACTGGACTCTTGCACCACGTTGAGGTAAATCTCCGGCCAAGAGGCCTAACCTAAGTTGAAAACAACATATGTTTGTTTCCATGCACAACTTCAGCCTCCGTTTCAGTTCCGTTGGGCTCAGTTGTTTAGAAAATCACTGCTTCCTCAGACTTGCAGTCCATTTAGCGGAACGTACCAAAAGGATCCGTTTGAATGGATCCATGTGAATGGATCCATTGGTTAACATTGGATCCATTCGCATCCGTTAGAATCTGTTGCGGTAAGGTCCACTAAACTGACCATTTTTTTATGCCAATATGAACTGGGCCTAAGGCTAAACTCACACGGGGATGGCTGGATAGTGTAATGGTTAAGGGCTCTGCCTCTGACATGGGAGACCTGGGTTCGAATCTCGGCTCTGCCTGTTCAGTAAGCCAGCACCTATTCAGCAGGAGACCTTAGGCAAGTCTCCCTAACACTGCTACTGCCTATAGAGCTCATCCTAGTGGCTGCAGCTCTGGCGCTTTGAGTCCGCCAGGAGAAAAGCGCTGTATAAGTGTTTGTCTTTTGTATCAGACAATATAATTGCATTGCTAACGCGATGCAATTATACTGTAATGGTAAATTTACATCAGTACATTGGCACTGTGGTACAACAGATCCATTGGCATATTGTGAGGCATGCTGTGTGGTATTGGTTAGTGTTGTTGTATCACTTCGAACAAACACATTTAGCACCATTTCAGCACGAAACAGGAGGACAGAATGCATTTCATGCTTCTCCCTTCTAAGCTGGAGGAAGTATTGGAGTTAAATGACATGCAACCATCCTGCTATGCCATGCTGAAATGATTCTGAAAGCGTGTGTTCAGGTAACAAACAACAACACCAGTATTGTAGTGAAGCATACTTTTCATTAACTGTATGCTTCACTGTAAGCGTCGCAACGCAAACATATCACACACAGCCACTTTTCCCTTCCATTGTGTTGTATTCCTGTTCTTACAAGGCATGCAATCAGGGGCATAACTAGAGAAGAACAGCCCCTGCGGTCGCAACGGGGCCCAGAGCAGTGGGGGGGGGGGGCGCATCTACTAGCCTTCTCTTCCTCTGATACACAGGACTATACTCAGATCAGGTGTTTTTGTGGCTACACTTGTTATGGGTGTGAAGGTGATGATGGCCTCACTTGTTTTATTACCCTTGTGAGATGGACCCCAAGACCACAAGAGGTACGAAGGGGAGGCACAGGAACATTGGAACGATTGGGGGGGCATCAAAGTTTTAGTGGGGGGGGGGGGCATGAATTATAGTTATGCCACTGCACACTGTTTACTGCACCTCTGTGTGACCGCACGCTGTTTCATATTCCAGTCCGTGCATACCTGTTAACTGCACCTGTGTGACAGCTGCACATTGTATTGTAACACCAGTCACTGTATACCTTTCACTGCACATGTGTTTGACAGCACGCAGTTGTATATACCAGTCACTGCATACCTTTTCACTGTACCTCTGTGTGACCGCACACTTTTTTATATAGCAGTCACTGCATACCTTTTACTGCACCTGTGTGACTGCACATTGTATTAGTCAAGTCAGTGCATACCTTTCACTTCATCCCCCCAATATGGACAAAACAATAGGCAGAGGCAGGCCACCTGGCAGGTCTGTACAAGGTCGTGCTGTCGTGATTTTGTGCGGCCCTCAACCAAAGTACAGTGTTCAGAAGAAGGCACATGCCATCAACCCAATATTGTCAGGAGGTAGTTGACTATTTAACACAGAACACCTCATCTTCCTCAGCTTCCGCACGGAAGCGTGACATATCTTCCTCCTACTGCTCTGATTCTGGCACCCCACTTAACACTCCGTCGGCAGCCATCACCAAAGTGCCATCATCCCAGGGCTCAGCGGTGTGGAAATGTTTTTGTGTGTCTGCCTCAGATGAGAGCAATGCCATCTGTACTCTCTCCCACCGAATACTGAGCCGTGGAAAGACCAAGACCCGCGTAGGGACAACTACCTTACGAAGGCACATGATGAAAAAGCACAAACTGCAATGAGATGACCACCTGAGTAAAAAGCAGCACACAAAAGCAAAGCAAGCCACACACCGCAGTGGAAGATACCAGGCTTATTGTTCAAAAAAAGGCGATCCCCAAACTGTACCGTGATGTTTAAAGGCAAGTGGTGTCATCTCTGGCACACAGCGTTGGGTCAAGGGTCCATCTGACCACGGATGCCTGGTCTGCAAAGCACGGTCAGGCCTGCCCGAAGACTAAGTCAGTCCCCACACACAGCATCTCTGCCTGCACGTCGTGTGACTGCCTGCCCCAAGACTAAGTTGGTCCCCACACAGCATCTCTGCCTGCATGCCGCTTGTCTGCCTTCTCCACTACCAACAACAGGGTCCAGGACTCCAGGTGGATGCCTGCTAGCATCAGCCGCTATAATAATTTTTCTGGTGCGTGTACATGCCTGCCTAATTTTTCTGGCTGCAGTTCAGCTGCAACAACAAAACAAAAGGCATGTACATGTGTCCATTCCCCTTCATGATCATTACCTTGCCACGGTGAAGGGGCTTGCGTATCACAATGAAGCAATGACCGGCTATATGAGTGTGTTGGGGGGCACACCTGACCCAAGAAGATAATAAGGTTGTTGCTTCATTGTGGACAGACCAAATTCGATCAGCTGGACACTCAGTCACTGTTGTTCTGTCATTGAGCTACCTCAGCCCAACCATATGGGCTTGAAAACTGCCATCGCCTGCACTCTCGCCATGGTGCGCACCAGTCCATCACTACACAAACAGCTGTTTGTGGTGCGTTACACAGTGAGTTACACAGTGAGTTACACAGTAAGCAGTACACTTATTACACTACCTGATCCATGTATAGTACACACGCAAGATGTTTTCAAGCACTTTAGGCCTCCAATTTAGGAATGCAATGCGATTTCTGCCCTTTAGGGATTATAACCCTGCTGTGCGTCAAATTCGTAATTTTCCCCGGGACTTTTGGTTTATATCCCACTCCACCAAGCCCCCCTCCAGGTGTTAGGCTCCTTGAAACATCTTTTCCATCACTTTTGTGGCCAGAATTAGTGTTTGAAGTTTTTCAAGTTCGCCTGCCCATTAAAGTCTATTGCGGTTCGCAGGATTCGCCGGTTCGCAAACTTTTTCGTAAGTTCGCGAACATAAAAACACGGGTTCTCGACATCGCTAATTACAATTTCAAATGTAATGAAGTCTGGACGGGAAGAAAAACAAATACAGATATTTGGCAGCTTTTTAGAAAAGCATAGCTCGTTTTCAATAAAGCATTGCTATGAGTTTATCACATATTCATCCAAAAAAAAACCTAAAATCAAATAGTTCACCTTTATATTTTAGTGTACAGCTTGCTATAACCTAAAACTTCCAAATAAATAAAAATACCATAGTAACAGTCTAATGTCATTGTATAGGGATTGAAAGATCATTTGCTATGCCATTTTCCAAAGTACAAATGACCACAGGAAAATACTATGGAGAGACCTATTGACCACATAGCCATGCTATGCGGCCTAACTGACTTCAGGGCCATGTTGCACAGACTTCATACATTCCCTCTAGGCCTGTTTGGCAAACTGCACTGAGCTAACATTTGCAGCAAAACTGTACATTTTACAATTGGGAAAAATTTACCAATTTTATCTTAGATCCTATTTTAGCTAGTTAAAAATCATTTTTATTAGAGTCCGAGCTGCCAGCAACCAATCTGGGAATTTCAGATTCCTCAAAGAGATCTTGTTGATGCCTAAGCGAAATTCTCTTGCTTGTTTAAAAATTCTCTTAATCTGAAATTCTCCTCACCCTAGTTCTGCCTACCCATATTTTCCTAAAGCATAGCGCAACTCTTAAAAAAGTTTTAGAGTTAGAAAAATTTAATTTAGGGGATTAGTGGAATAGGCGTTAATAAGTTATGAGAAACTATGAGAAACTATAGTAACCTTCCCTCACATCCTTGGGCATTTAAAGCATAAATCCTTCTTTAAAATTACTAAACATCATCCAAAATCCACCTTTGACATTTACTTCAGTGAATTTTGCTGAAAATTCCACTTTGAACAAATTTACAGAAATTTTCAGAAACTCTGTTGGGCAAATCAGAATTGGCCTAATTTATTTTTTTCCTGAGTTCCCGCCTTAGCCAACACTGATCTCACAGTTTCCAGTCTCTGTCATGTGATGGTGCCTTGGCTGCTTCTTCTTCTTCTTCCCTCTCCTTAGTTGAGTATCTGTTTTTTTATTTATATTAACCTGAGGTTAGGAACACACTATGCAGAATCGCATGCATTTTCCCTATAGCACAGACTGGCTTTAATAATCTATTCATTAAAATGACGTTTGTTGTAACTATGTGACCTTGTAATCTCTTGGGCACAGATGGAGATCTAAAAGTAAAGGGTGATTAGTCTTGTTTTCTTTTTAAGAATTAGCCTTTATTTTCTTAAAGTGATGACTATTTTGTTAGGTAATTTTACTGCAAAAAATGCATAGCTCATAGTACAATCACAAGTAAATCATTGTAGTTTTTGTTTTTCTGATTGACAGATCCAGTTGGCTTCCAGCAGGGGGAGCCATTTAGACTGCTGTGGATTGAGCCACCCAGCCAGGCACTGGTGACAACACAGCTGAAAAAAAATCACCCACAAAACACCTAACATTATTTTAAAAGCTCATTCTAATTTCAGTACACCTGAAGTAAGGCTGGTGGTACAGTGGAGGTTCATTGCGGGACTGTTTCAAAATTCCTTAAACAGGTGAATGGGAGAAGGGAAGTAATAAATTCACAGCCACCTGTGCAATCTTCAAATAAAGCAGTGATTCTGAGTGAGGCATACAGTTGTTACTAAAGAGTAGAGTACTAGCCGTAGATGATACTTTTGGTTACCCTGGTGGTCCTTTCCCATGGTCTAACACTTTGGAGGCCTCCTCTGAATCCTACCACATTCTACCACACTCCATCCTCCAACCAGGAAACTCCATGGAGAAAGACTGCTGCCTCTCTGTGATTGTAATGTAGCACCAGCATCTATCTTGCTTATGGAGTAGTAACCAGGTTGAATATATGGCATCCAATAAGTCTATGGACTCTCTTTTGTCACAACCCTCCTCTCAATAGCTGTAAGGCCAAGGCTTCATCACATTGTCACTCACAGAAGCGTGAGAAAAAAGGTGTGTGATTTCAACTTCAAATTTCCAACAGGTAACAACTTTACAGGCTTTAGCCTTATATTCTCCATGGGACCTCAGGGGCGTTGTAACCCATTTTTTCCTCATTTCCAGTGGACTGCAATGTTCCTCCTCATTTCAGCTTGGCTTCTGGCTGACAGAATGATACCTCCCACCTGGGCAATGGCCACTCCCATGAGGAACAAGTAAAGTGATGTTGACACGCCGCTCAGGTCAGCACCCTTACCTGCTACCTGTATAGGCTAAATCAGGAAGCAGGAGTGACACATTGATAAAAGCTAATCACTCCGATTGCTACATTTCCAAAACTTCTCCATTAGAAGAAATTATATAGGATACATTTATCATACCTACTGCTGGCAAATTATGTTAGGCCTGTCTAAATCGACCAGTCTGTCAGTAAGCTCCCTGGTTCCACGATATCCTCTTCAACAAAACTAGAATTTTCTTGAGTTGGATGTCCACAATATAGAAGTTATGTGATGATTTCTAGTTTTTTTGTTTTGAATATATTTTATTAAGAAACTTCAATAAAACGAACAATACAGATATGCATTTGGCAACATTCTGTTTCCATACAGAGTAAATGTGTTTATGATGACTCTTATGTTCTTAAAGAGGAACTCCAGTGAAAATGACGTAATAAAAAAAGTGCTTCATTTTTACAATAATTATTTATTTATAAATGATTTTGCCAGTGTTTGCCCATTGTAAAATCTTTCCTCTCCCTTATTTACATTCTGACATTTTTCACATGGCGACATCTTTACTGCTGGCTGATGATGTCTGTGGAAAGAGATGAAGCATCTTTGGCAGTTGAAAACAGCTAATATTTCCCACAATGCAACAAGGCTCCCACAGTGTGATGCCAGAACCATGGTCCTCCTGACATCACACTGTGGGAGGGGTTTTACCACAATATCATCCATAAAGAGCCCCCGATGATCCCTTTGAGAAAAGGAAAATATTACTTGCGGGAAAGGGGGTATCAGCTACTGATTGGGATGAAGTTCAATTTTTGGTTTACGGTTTCTCTTTAAGGCTGATGGTGGCCTCTTGGGGCCATTCCATAAGCATGTATGCATGCTTGGAGCTATTTGACAAAACATCTTACTGTGGGCTAGAAAAGCCTCCTTCTGAAAGTACTTTATGCTTTTATGCTGGGGATACACAATGCAATTTCCTGTCCGATCAATGGGAATCGGGCAATTATTTCCACTAATCACCCCATTATTTCCAAATGAGGAAGGAATTGATTTTGCGATGTTATCGGAAAATCCATTCCTTTATCAATCGGGAGCAGTTTGGACATGTGTACATGCTCAACTTCCCATCCAATCACTCATCGAACGGCCAGGAAATTGCATTGTGTGTTTCCAGCATAAGTTTGATTTAGCTCCTGTACTGTTTCTAGGGACCCAGACATTTCTGAATTTACGCTATGGCCTAGCCTGCCTCTTCCTGGTATGATAAAGCTTGTCTGATCATCTTTGTTTGATATCTTCTTGTCTTGATCTCAACTCTGCTTGATCTCCGCCTACCCTGACCTTAGCCAGTGACTTTTTCTCTGCTCTTTGCCTGCTGTGATCTCAGGGTGTGACCTTAAAGGGAACCTAAACTGAACTTAAAAAAAGAGTTTAACTTACATGGGGCTTCTACCAGACCCCTGAAGCCGCCCTGTGACTGCACCATCATAGAACGATCCTCTGATCCCACGCAGTGGCTGAGTTATGTTTTTGGCAACTTAGCCAGGTGGATGGCCACTTCACCTGGCCGAAAGCGGACTAGATCACGCTCCTGATGCTGGGGGCGCCCTGCGCATGCACGGTACGAGAAAATCTCTAACTTTGCATGCACAGGACGCTCTCAGCGGAGGGAGCCTGATGAAGGACGCGCAGGGCCAATCGCTGAAAATGAAACTCCGCTGCTGCAGGGGACTGGAGGATCGTTCCGTGACAGCGTGGGCACAGGGCCGCTGCAGGAGGCTGGTAGATGCCCTAGGTAAGATAAACTTTTTTTTTTTTGAAGTTTAGTTTAGGCTCCCTTTATCTGTGCTTGATCTCTGCCTTCCCTAACCTCTACTCTACTAGATACTCACCGGTCCTGATCTCAGCTGTGAATTTACCTTCATCATCATCTGCTTTCTCCAGCAAGATTCCGAGACATTGGTGTGCTCCTCACATCCTACTTGCTACATCTCCGTATTGCAGCGTGACCTTTTCTCCCTGTCTCTGGTGGTGCAATCCCAGGGACTATCATCTAGTAGTCACAGTAAAGTTAACCAATGCTGACTGGGGTGGTGGACCTTTTTCGGGACATGCTGGTGAAGACCAGGCACTGCGTAGATTCTGCGCCCCGGGAACACCCATTCCAGCCACTATCGATACAGTCAACAATACCACGAGTGTTATTATGTAGCGATGTACAGAGCATATTGTCTTGTCCCTTAACTGTCCTTTAGAGGGGCTCACAATCTAATCCCTTCCATGTGTATGTGCGTATCATGTAGAGTATGTATCATAGTCTAGGGTCTAGTATAAGGGTTGAGCCAATGAGCTTATCTATATCTTTTTGGGATGTGACAGAAAACCGGTTTGCCTGGAGGAAAACCACACAGACACAGGGAGAACATACAAACTCCTTGCAGATAGTGCCCTGGCTGAGATACCACCCGGGGACCCAGCGCTGCAAGGCAAGAGTGCTAACCGCTATTACCTTATGGGTAGTGAAGTCATTTTTTTTTTTTTATAAATCAGCCTTTATAGATAAATCTGGAAGAGAACATCTGTTATCAGCAAAATAAAGAACAAATAAATGACATTAGCAAATGTCCTGATTCTGCTTATACTGAGACGTGCTGCACTATCTGCTGCCTCAATGATTGCATCCATGTTTTCTTCAGTAACCTTATCTCTGTAGATACGGAGAACAGAGATTAAGGGTTGAAATTTGCCTAGGGATATAAGGTCATCATTTTAACCTCTTGACTTCAGAATCGCTATGTTTTTACAGACAGTCATATAGGGTGTTAAAGGAGGAACTTCCCAGACCTCTAATGATTGTTTTTGGAATTTAGTGATAAGATGCAATCCTACACCAGGCCTCTACGACTTTCCACGTGACTCTAGTTGGGGCATATAGCTTTATTTTGTTCCACCTACTTAAAGGGAACCCAAGGTGAGAGGGATAGGGAGGCTGCCATATTTATTTCCTTGTAAACAATGCCAGTTTCCTGAGAGCCCTGCTGATCTATTTAGCTGCAGTAGTGTCTGAGTCAAAACCCTGGAAGAAGCATATGGCTAATCCAGTAAAAATTGAGGCAGCTGAATGAGAGTACCTGATCTGCTGCATGCTTGTTCAGAGTCTGTGGCTAAAAGAATTAGAGACACAGGGTCAGGAGGGCTGCTAGGCACTTGGCATTGTTTAAAAGGAAATAAATATGGCAGCTTCCATATCCCTTTCACCTCAGGTATCCTTTAACTTATAGCACAACTGTGAGATGGGCAACCAGACTTCACAATTGCAGAATCATCATATATTCCTAGGGTAGGCCCACTAGAGGCATATATCAAATATGGGCGCCAGGAAAAACAGGCACGGGGTATAGACAAAATTTAAAAATATTGCCTATGAAAATAGTTTTATTGTTTCTTCATCTTTATCTGAGATAGAATAATTAATATGTTAAAACAACAGCAATATAATCACAAAATATCATCTATAACATTGAAAATGAAAACATTTTTACAGGTGTAATAAGCATAGTAAAACATTGTTAAATATTACCAATATTTTATTGCAACTAAACCTAAGCCTACTGTCACACAGAATCCTCCCTCTACCTATGCCTAACCCTAAGACCCTCCCAGTAGTGCCTAACCCTAAGACCCCCCTGCTGGTGCCTTACCCTATGACCCCCCCCCCCCCCCCCCCAGCCCGGTGGTGCCTAACCCAAAAAAAACCCTTCCTGACGCCTATTATTCCATATTATGGCTGTAATAGACATCCATGGCTATAAATACTAGGTAATGCCCAGTGGTGTTGATCCAGGGATTTTATCTGATTGCCATCTGGAGTCGAGTAGGGATTTTTTCCCTTTTGGGGCTAATTGGACCATGCCTTGTAAGGGTTTTTCGCCTTCCTCTGGATCAACAGGAATATGTGAGGGAGCAGGCTGGTGTTGTACTTTATTTTCTGGTTGAACTCGATGGACGTACAGTGGCTTGCAAAAGTATTCGGCCCCCTTGAAGTTTTCCACATTTTGTCATATTACTGCCACAAACATGAATCAATTTTATTGGAATTCCATGTGAAAGACCAATACAAAGTGGTGTACACGTGAGAAGTGGAACGATAATCATGCATGATTCCAAACATTTTAAAGAAAATCAATAACTGCAAAGTGGGGTGTGCGTAATTATTCAGCTCCCTTTGGTCTGAGTGCAGTCAGTTGCCCATAGACATTGCCTGATGAGTGCTAATGACTAAATAGAGTGCACATGTGTGTAATCTAATGTCAGTACCAATACAGCTGCTCTGTGACGGCCTCAGAGGTTGTCTAAGAGAATATAGGGAGCAACAACACCATGAAGTCCAAAGAACACACCAGACAGGTCAGGGATAAAGTTAGTGAGCAATTTAAAGCAGGCTGGCTACAAAAAGATTTCCAAAGCCTTGAACATCCCACGGAGCCCTGTTCAAGCGATCATTCAGAAATGGAAGGAGTATGGCACAACTGTAAACCTACCAAGACAAGACCGTCCACCTAAACTTACAGGCCGAACAAGAAGAGCGCTGATCAGAAATGCAGTCAAGAGGCCCATGGTGACTCTGGATGAGCTGCAGAGATCTACAGCTCAGGTGGGGGATTCTGTCCATAGGACAACTATTAGTCGTGCACTGCACAAAGTTGGCCTTTATGGAAGAGTGGCAAGAAGAAAGCCATTGTGAACAGAAAAGCATAGGAAATCCCGTTTGCAGTTTGCCACAAGCCATGTGGGGGACACAGCAACCATGTGGAAGAATGTGCTCTGGTCAGATGAGACCAAAATGGAACTTTTTGGCCAAAATGCAAAACGCTATGTGTGACGGTAAACTAATACTGCACTTCACTCAGAACACACCATCCCCACTGTCAAATATGGTTGTGGCAGCATCATGCTCTGGGGGTACTTCTCTTCAGCAGGGACAGGGAAGCTGGTCAGAGTTGATGGGAAGATGGATGGAGCCAAATACAGAGCAATCTTGGAAGAAAACCTCTTGGAGTCTGCAAAAGACTTGAGACTAGGGTGGAGGTTCACCTTCCAGCAGGACAACGACCCTAAACATAAAGCCAGGGCAACAATGGAATGGTTAAAAACAAAACATATCCATGTGTTAGAATGGCCCAGTCAAAGTCCAGATCTAAATCCAATCGAGAATCTGTGGCAAGATCTGAAAACAGCTGTTCACAAACACTGTCTATCTAATCTGACTGAGCTGGAGCTGTTTTGCAAAGACGAATGGGCAGGGATTTTAGTCTCTAGATGTGTAAAGCTGGTAGAGACATACCCTAAAAGACTGGCAGTTGTAATTGCAACAAAAGGTGGTTCTACGAAGTATTGACTCAGGGGGCTGAATAATTACGCACACCCCACTTTGCACTTATTTATTTGTAAAAAATGTTTGGAATCATGTATGATTTCCGTTCCACTTCTCACGTGTACACCACTTTGTGTTGGTCTTTCATGTGGAATTCCAATAAAATTGATTCATGTTTGTGGCAGTAATATGACAAAATGGGGAAAACTTCAAGGGGGCCGAGTACTTTTGCAAGCCACTGTATGTCTTTTTTCAACCCAAATAACTATGTAACTCTAAAACCCCCTTTATCCACTGCAATTAACGTCAATACAAAAAGCAATACATTTCTAAGATAATACATTTCAAAATAATCATTTACAATATAATTCTCAAAACAAATTTCAAAATGATAAAAAAAAAAGGTTAAAATGATAATTTACAAAATGATTATTGTCAAAACGAGTTTTCAAAACAATATTTTTCAAAGCACCAATTCTCAAAACTAAACATTTCTGTCAGAGAGGCTTGGCGGCCACTATCTATTTGGTACCCAAATTTCTTCTTTGGCACCCAATAGCCAATATTTTGCATTAGCGCCTGTAAGGCGTCCAAATAGTCCATTAGACCCAGGCGCCCAGATTTCCTGATTCCCTACTAGAGGGGGTCACTCTGGTGCAAAAGAATCTACTGAAAACATAATGTAACAAAATTGCAGGGATTCCCAGTAACGTATTTCCTGCCCAGCCAGGAGTACGCCACTTAGTGTGGTGGGTGGGGGAGGGGGCGCTATGCATATCACCCTGTTGGTGCACTCTGCCGCACGGTCATATGTTTGTCATTTTTTGCGTTGTGGTGGGATGCGGAAGGAGCATGACATCCCCACCGCAACGCAAAAAAAAGAAGTGTAAAACTGGTCAAAAACTTGTTGAGGCTGAAATGGCACTTTATTGGTAAGATGTGAAAATAGCTCCTGTGGGAAAACTCAATAGAGAAAGATTTATTGAATCAGGGTCAATTCTGTGTTTTTTATATTCTCTATATAGCTCTGTATATATAATACAATTTAATTCAGGTCCATATTCCTCCCTGTAATCCTTTCATCTTTGGACCTTGTAAATTGTTTCTTTTACTCTTGAAGGATTCTTCTTGAGAGAACTTCACCCTGATAAGCACAAGTCTGAATCAGCACAATGGTTTTTCCCAGATCAGATAGTAACACTTAGGAAAAAACTGCCCAGCTGAGAGATAAGGAAGCTTTTAGAGACCAGCTGTAGCTGCAGTTACAATGGTGCCCATACATTACACAATTTTTAGCATCAATATCTGACCTATTCAATTATAATGATCGAATCTGACAGAAATCGATGTTGCAACACTGCCACCCGATTGATTGTCTTGATCGTTTTCTGGACGAAAATGCTGCATCTGGATGACTAGCAGCATAGGTGTGAATTATAGGCAGGATACTTGCAATCAAAACAGATGCATTAAAGAAACTCTGAAGTCTCATTTCTTACCATTTTTTTAATTCAATCATGTTTAGCATTATAGCCTCAGTTGAATCACTGCAATCCCGCCGCAAAAAAAAGTGTTTTTTCATATAGAATAGGACCTGCAAAGTTCCACAACTTTGCAGGTCGCAGATCGTGCTGCCCTGGAGAGGCAGAGCTTTGAGCTGTAGCTCTCCCTCTCCGCAACTAATCCCTGCGGATCTCCGCCTCCTCCCCGCCCCTCTCAGTGAAAGAAGACTGAGAGGGGCGGGGAGGAGGCGGTGTTCCTCAGATATTGACTGCGGAGGAGGCAGAGCCACAGCTCAAAACTCTGCTTCTTCAAGGAAGTAAAGCCCTGCGAACCCGGGAGCTTTGCAGGGCTTTATCTCTATAAAGAAACACTCGTTTTGCAGCGTGATTGCAGCGTTTCCACTTAGGCTATAACGCTTAACAAGATTAAATAAAAAAAAACTGGTAAAAATGAGACTTTGGTGTCTCTTTAAAAGCAACATAATGGAGGATGTTAGCTTCCAAAAACAGTTTGCATACAGAGGGTTGCATTCTGGGCCCTTCCACCGACATGAAGTCATCCTTCATGGAAGGGGCCCTAACCTCTAATTACCAAATAAACATAGTGTGAACGGGGGGGGGGGGGGCAGCTGGCCATAAACTGGTTTACACATTTTTTATAGACAACAGGGAAGAATTGACAGCACTCCTAAACCAGGCTGCATCTGAAATGTCTACCAACAGAGGCGTGCAGAGCCTCCTAGAGGCAACATGCACACCTTGTATTCAAAACAGATGCTACAACTATGCACAAAATTCCTAAACTCAGAAAAAAACAGAATGCAAACTTGATATAGCAAATGGGCGCAGCTAGACATGAAGCAAACTTACATGATTTATATCGGATCAATTTGATATGCTGGGAAAACCTTTGTTGAAAGCGCTCATTTGCAGCATGGAGCTAAGGGCAGTTGATCTACACGATGACCGACGGACCCCCGACTGGTGTCCCCCCAAGTGTATGTGTACCCTTGGGTCCATGGTGAGTGTTGCAAGTTCACCTGTCATGCCAGTGTGACTCCTCATCTCCTCTTGTGTCCGACATCTTTTTAAATTGCCACCTGTATTACATGACAACGTCGAATGTAGCGCCCCACATGGTGGTAATTCAAAAGGAGGCCAGACAGGAGGAGGTGAAGTGGCACCAGTATGACAGGTGAACCTGTAACACTCACCATGGGCACTAGGGCCGTTTTTGTCCATTTTTGCTCCCAAGGTAAGGCAGCTGTTGCCTGCCCACCCACTCCCTAAACTTATGAATAGGACAGCAATGACAAATTGATACAGGTGATACTCTAAAAATTTGAATATTGTGCAAAAGTCCATTTATTTCAGTAATTCAACTTAAAAGGTTAAACTAATATATGAAATAGACTCATTACATGCAAAGCCAGATATGCCAAGCCTTTATTTGTTATTATGTTGATGATTATGGCTTTCAGCTTATGAGAGCCCCAAATCAAAATCTCAGACCATTAGAATATTGTAAAAATGTTCAATATTCTAGGCTTATAGGGTCAGACTCTAATCAGCTAAATCATCCAAAACACCTGGAAAGGGGTTCCTATTTCATATATTTGTTCCATATTTTAAGTTGGATTACTGAAATAAATGAACTTTTGCACAATAATCTAATTTTTTTAGTTTAACCTTGAGCAGTTTCACCCATTCCTCTTTGCAGCTCCTCTCAAGCTACATTAGGTTGGATGGGAAGCATCGGTGCACAGCCAGATGTTCAATCCGATTCAAGTCTGGGGTCTGGCTGGGCCACTCAAGGACATTCACAGAGTTGTCATGAAGCCACTCCTTTGATATCTTGGCAGTGTACTTAGGGTTATTGTCCTGCTGAAAGATGAACTGTCGCCCCAGTCTGAGCTCAAGAGCACTCTGGAGCAGGTTTTCATCCAGGATCAAACTCCATAACAGTGGTAAAGTGATGCACTGTGAATACTTTCTGGATGCACTGTATATGGGAACATCACTGGCTGTGCTGCAGATCTGAGGAGAACACAAGTGATCTTGAAAAATTGGTCCTGATTTAATAAAAAATGATTGCCTGCTACAGGATTGTAAAAGTTTACAGTCCTCTGTGTCATATTAGATAATCTGCAGCCAGGACCTTTTTCTTATTATATCCAGGACAGTTTCCCTTTTAGAAATGTAACTTGCGCATCTATTGGACAGGTCTTCGCGTAGGTCTTGAATTAAGACGGTCAATGGGATGAAAAGAATTCCAAGCTGATGCAGAACTATGCAAATTGCGCTGTCACATGTACACCTTAAAAGTGGATGAACTGAATCTTACTAGTAGGGAGAAAGATCAAAGCATTCTAAGAATTTACAGCACAACGAGTTCTGCCGACTGAGGTCAAAAGCCGCACACTTATCTCAAATGAGATAACTCTATTGAAGATGTTATTGGGTAACTATAAGGTCCCTTTTGCACTTTCCGCATTAGGATCTTATTTTTTGATTGGATACAATTTACCAATGAGCACCCTGATTAACATAGTCCTTTTAATCCCGCCTTTCCCACTTGTGCGATTTTATTTTAATCTAAAATGCTATTGCAATGCCTGCCTGCATTTTTCCTGCTTATGCATTCAGGCCAAGTCAATGGGAGTGCAAGAAAAACGCCCAGCAAACACGTTGCTATGTAATTTTCTTGCAATCCAGCAATTAAAAAATATTTTTTCCTTCATCACAAATCGTGAATGCAGTTGCGCCATGCAACCCATCCGACCGCGCAATAATCACGTTGCAAAAAGTGTGTTAAGAAAAGTGCTACCTAAAATCGCATAAGCACTGTTTTAATCGGTTTTAGGTAGAAAAGGGCATAAACTAGTGATTATATGTTACATAAAACCCCTGTCCTATGCAATTGTTTATTTGAAAGTACAGCGTGCTTTTACAATATTTTTTTTTTATGGCCAACAGAGCATCCATGGCAGTATAAATAATATAAAGACTTTGTCTTACAACTCCATTGAGGCGGAGCAGTGCTTTTCAGCGCTGCTAGATTTGGGCGCAGCCGGCACCTCCATAGACTACAATAGGAATCACACCTATTGCAGCGCTCAGTGAGTAACGTCGGCGCCATCAGAAGACGGAGCCAAGGTTGCTTAAAACACAATAATTCTGCCTCCAGCAATGGCTGGAAGCCGAATTATTTCATTCCCCCACTATCCATGGCGGCCTGGAGGGGGAATAGTAATTAAAACGGCCCGGACTTGTGCAGAAGCAGGAACAGCCATATACCGGCTGTATTCTGCGCCCAAGTCTACCGGTGCTGATTTCAAATGTTCTCCAATTGAGGTCTATTTGCTATGTCTCGTTTCAAGGGTGTTTATTTATAAAGAAGGCATATTACAAGTTATGCATAAACTGAGGCAAAAAGTCCCCCTTAGGGGTGATGCCAGTAAATAACATAGAAAAATAAAATTGCTTATACATGTTAGCCTTCAAATCAAATATAAGATATCAGATAATAATTTTTTATGTTATATAACGGGGAAGGGAAAAAAAAGGTAAAGCTAGGGAAGAAGGGGGAGGATCAGGGATGAGGTATATAAGGATGTACCATGGGCGGGACGAAACCCGCATCATGCCAATGGTATCATCCAGAGGAAAAGACAAGGTAAAGACAGGGAAAATAGGTTAGGGGGTCACTCACATATAAGTAGAACAGTAGGGTGAAACCTATCGGAAGCCAGCCCAAAACTACTCACTACATGTTTATATGCCAGAGTGTGTTCCACCAAAAAGGCTTAAGAGAATTCAGCGGAGAAGGTTTAGAAATTATGTAGTGTATAGGACAAGCCAAGATTATCAGTCTCTCCGTTTAGGATTGTGTCTAGTTGTAATTGAAGATCTTTTATTTGTTTTAGCAAATATCTAGAGGGTTGGGCCTGATTAATTGAGTGTAGGGAGTGGATTTTGAATTCTAAGTTAGAAATGATAATTCCCTTTTCTTTTTTATATTTTGATGAGATTTTGATGAGCTCGCCTCTCACTACTGTTTTATGGGCGAGCCAGCAGATTCCAGGGGTTACATCTTCTGTGTTATTCTCTCTGAAATAATGAGAGATGCAGGATTGGACAGAGTCTGCAATCTCGGGATTGAGAAGAAGGGCCTCATTCAGCCTCCAAGGGGAGCGAGATAATTTCGGTATAGGGGATGTAAGGACAGCTAGGACCGGGTCATGGTCGGACCAAGCTGAGTGAAGATGTCTCGAGTAAAGTATTGCTGGAGAACAGTGGGCTGAGATTAATATTAAATCGATCCTAGAGTAGGTGTTGTGAGTGGCGGAGAGGAAGGAGTAACCTCTTTTTGATCCATTGGCCTCTCTCCAAGAGTCGACTATGGAATGGGTTTTAAATAAATTATCAAAATAATCTTTACTTTTTTTAATATCGGATTGTCTAGGGGGAACCGATCTGTCTAATCTGTCATTGGGAGTGTTATTAAAATCCCCAGCCCAGATCAAGGAATCGAATTTAAGTGAGGCTAGGATATCTGATATTTTGGAGAGAGAGGCAAAAGATTGATTTGGAGGGGCATAAACATTGGCTATACACAAAATTTTGGATTGGTAGGATCCCAATAAAATGCAGTAGGTTCCCGAGTCATCTTGCAGACTGGAGGTAACCTCGAACGGGAAAGAGTCTGAGAGTAGGATAGCAACTCCTCTCGAGCGTTTTTTGTAGGAAGAGAGGAAAAACCTTGAATATTTTTTATGAAAATATTTTGGGTGTGATGAGGGCCCAAAATGAGTTTCCTGGAGACATAACACATCAGGTGATTGTCTAGTGTAGTCCAAAAATGCCTTAGATCTCCTATGAGGGGAATTTAGCCCATTAACATTGTGGGTTAAGATCTTTATGGGTTTAGAGGCCATAAGGTGGTGTGGAGAAAGCTATCGAGAAGTAAAACACAACCTGAGCAGAGAAATAATCGTTACCATATCGGGTATGTAGAATATTAGGTGGGCTGGCTTCATCCTGAACTATAGAGTGAGTGTGGGGGGAGGGGTGGGGGGGAAGGGGAACATTACATAAAGAGCACAAAAGTGCCAGAAAGGCTCGAAGGGGCAGTCCCATAGTTGGGTCGCTCCCGCGGTGCCTTCCGAGGGGGGCAACAAATCGTACGGGCGGGACCCCCTAAGTAAAATAAATGTAGTAAAATATATGATACCACATTGGACAACTAAAACTTTTAAATTGGAAGTGGGGATCATTTGAGTCTATTAATGGACCTTGAGGACCTTCTGTCATCTAAGTGGTCAGGAGAAAAATTCAGGGGGGCCTTATGTACAGTATAAATTATAAACAACAAACCATAATAACAGAGGAGAACATATCGCCATCTAGAAATAAAAGATCAAAGATAAAACAATTGAAAAGGTAAAAGGAGAAAAAGGAGAAAAGAAAAAGAGGACGGATGGTTCAAATCAATGTTTGAGTTTCTTGTCCTATAAATTGAAACAAAAAGAAAAAAGCATGTACCTATTTAGTCTCAAGTACTTGAGTCCACCTGCCAGCAGTGCAGACCAGAGCATTCTAGAGTGTTCTCCTGTGACATCAAAAACATGCTGTGCATATCCAATAAACGTCATCTATAAGTATTAGGAATGGAAATAAAACAACACAAAAGTCACTAGATATTAGCTAGAAATGTTAAAATAAGCTAAACTTTTCTAGTGTGGGTTATATCACGCTCATGGGAGAGAGGGTGATTGAGATAGAACAAATCTCTATAATAACTATTTACTTATAACTACAAACGTGAAAAACGATGGAGTAAATTCACTCCGTACTATAACAGAGAGTAAGTAAAACTGGTTCTCTTTGTATGTTCAAATAAGCGATCAGGGGACACCGTCTCATCTGCATAGAGTGGTATATGTGGCAAAAGCTAATCACGGATGTTCCAAAGTTCCTAGTAGGTACCGTAATGAGAGACTGAGGTAGAACATCAAAACTAGAGAGCCCTGCACCCACATCATAAAGGGGAGCAGGGTTGCCAAACATAAGAATAGCGGAACAGTAGTGATTAGGTAGTAAGGACATGGTGGGCTCACATCATAAAGGAGTCCATTTTTAAAGAGGACAGATGGTAATAGTGTGTGTAAGGGATCTGAACCATCTTGTCAATGATATGATTAGGGCGATTGTTGATCCATCAAATGTCGTTGGTAGTTGCTGATCTTGAAGGTGATGAGCGGTTGCTCACCGTGGACCAATTGCGATTCAGTCGGGGACGTTGAGTAGTGGATGGCATCTGGTTGTCTGTAGGCAAAGTGAATGAAATGTCGGCATCCTTCAATGCATCAGCTGCTTCCTCCACGGTTCTACAAATGTATTGGCGGCGGCCAGCTTTAAAAATAAGAGAAAATGGGAAGCCCCATTTATATCGTATGCCGGCATCCCTCAAGCCCTGCGTGTAGGGACGCATCAATCGTCTTTTATTAACCGTGGTAGGCGAAAGGTCTGCGTACAGCTGTACAGACTGTGGAAGATCAGGGAGATTGCTTAGATCTCTGGCAGCCAGCAAAATTCTATCCCTGGCGTCCTCGGAACATATTTTGGCGATGACGTCTCGGGGAAGTTCTGAGTTGCGGGGCTTCGTCATGGCTCTATGGATTCTCACCACCCGCAGAGATAATGGGTCCACTTGAGGTAGTAGAGCTGTGAACAGATTAGCTGCCATGGCACCCAGATCCTCTACACTCTCGGGGAGACCTCTAATTCTGATATTTGCCCGGCGACTCCTATTTTCTAGATCTTCTAGTTTCGCCTCCATTCCCTCCATACGATCGTCTTGTTTGACTAGCTGCGCTCTATCTTCGTTTACTGCGGTTGTAAGGTCGTCTGATTGTTTTTCCAGTGTATGGACCCTCTCCCCTATTTCCGCCATCTGCGCGGCAAATTCACCCATGGCGTGGCGCATCTCCGCTCTGATAATGCGGGAGATTGTGCCCTCAAGCTCAACTATGGTCATATTTCCCACGTGCTGGGGTTGAGCATAGGTTTGGGAGTGTGAGGGGTAGGGGGAAGATGGAGGAACACTCACTTTGGTGGCTTCCATGTGGGTCTGGGATGTAGGCCTCTGAGATTCCTCAGCCATCTTGCTTGTGTAGCGCCTGTAGCTGGCCTTGAGTGGTGACAGTAGCTGTCTGACGCTTGTGTTGCTTCTGGTCTGGCGTCCAGAAGGGGTCCCCTGCATTGCCCAGGTCCTCGCACGTTTCTTTATGTGTGGCAGACCTTATGTGTGCGGTCTAGATAGATATGGCCCAGGTCCTCCTGCGTCTGATGATGTGCCTCACTGAGCGGAGACTACCGCTGCAGAGGCATCCATGCGGATCCAGGGGGCGGGGCTCTAAGGAGCGGCGGCCATTTTCTTTGCCTGCCACATGTTGCCGGCGATGAACGGGGGAAAAAGCCTGCTAACACCCCTGTGCTTTCTCTTACAGGGTCCGGAGGAGGCTCCCCGTGCAGCCCAGGTCCTCCCACGATGTCCGGTATGCGGAAGTCCCGGTATCGGCGGTTTTAGGTAGGTGTAATCCCGCCCGTAGTGCGGAGCTTACCGAGAGCACATCTACCCTCAGCAGCTGCGCGCATGCGCCTATTTGCTATGTCTCTAGGTATATGTTCTTAGTTCTTCTTTCAGATTCATTACAGCTGGTAGCACATGTTCTGCAGCAAGTCAATGTTCTCGCTGAATGACAGCTGTAACATAGCCAGAACTCAGATAAGCTTCCTACAGTGTGAACTGTTTTAAAAGACTCTTTGAGCTCAGCCAATGCACATGACTGTAGATAAAAATCTCACTGAAGGTCAGTTAGTATGTTCCACTGCAAAATAGTAAGCACTGTATGTACAGGGGTGGTGATAAATTCCTGGGTTTGCTTCCTTCCCGATGAAATATAAAAACTAATGTGGGGGCACGGGACAGCCTAATAACTTAGTATGAAACTGTGCAAATATCATAGTTACTTAGTCATTTGGGTTGAAAAAAGACATACGTTCATCGATTTCAACCAGAAAATAAAGTACACCAACCTGCTCCCTCACATATCCCTGTTGATAACAAACACCTATTAGGTGTTTGTTATGTTTAAAACTGTTTTTACTATAATGCACAAGCAAGTTTCACATTGTCGGAGTTACAAAACTTGGCATTTCAACATTGAAGATAAGCCCCAAAGTGAGACCCCCAACTCCAACTGACCCAGAATTCTTTGATGCTGACCATGAACTGCTTATTAAAGACCGGCGAATATCAGCAAGAAAGGTAGCCCAAATACTGGGCATGGGTTTGTTATCACTACTATCACTACTACTGTAGACATGCGCAAGCTTTCAGCATAGTGGGTGCCAAAATGTTTGAACAGTTATCAGAAGAAAGAACAAGTTGAAACATCCAAAGCTGTTTTGGGTTATTTTAAGGAGGCATATTAGTTTTTGGCTAGGTTAGTGACCGAGGATGAAACTTGAAGAATTCCCTTTGGCTATCTGCTGTGTTGAATTAGGGATAATGTTTGGCTAAATGTGTTATTTCATAACTCGGGCTCTCTTCTTTCTGAGCACGGCAGGAACTTATCAACACCCCATATATGTAACGATCTGCTAGTGTGTGAGCACTAGCAGACAGACAAATATCAGACGTTCCCACAACGGGAATTGTCTACAGACAGTGTTAGTAGAAGGCAGCACTAACACTGAGTACAGATAATAAGAATGGTCAGGCAATCAGGGTCGGTAACAGATCTGACAGGTAGGGTACAAAATCGGCAGGCAAATACAACGTGAGTGAACAGGCAGATAGGCAGAGGTACAGAATCGTTAGGCAAAGTCAGAGTAAGTATTCAGGCAGTAGTCGGCAACAGATCAGATAGGCAGAGGTACAGGATCGTTAGGCAAAGTCAGAGTAAGTATTCAGGCAGGAGTCGGCAACAGATGAGATAGGCAGAGGTACAGAATCGTTAGGCAAAGTCAGAGTAAGTATTCAGGCAGGAGTCGGCAACAGATGAGATAGGCAGAGGTACAGAATCGTTAGGCAAAGTCAGAGTAAGTATTCAGGCAGGAGTCGGCAACAGATCAGATAGGCAGAGGTACAGAATCGTTAAGCAAAATCAGAGTAAGTGTTCAGGCAGAAAGTCAATAATACAATCACAATAATATATATATATATCTAAGCTAGTGTGAAATCCCCGGGGTCCTGCCGGTTCAAAGCACACAGCACTGGATCTGACTAGGATCTGAAGCCTTCACTGTGAAGTGTTAGCTAGAGCAGACAATGAGCAAGTGTCAGAACAGAGCTTAAATAGCCCGGGTAAGCAGGAAAACACGCCCCCAAGCCGCTTGGCCAATAACTACTCATACAGTTTTCCCATATGCACCTTACACTGATTGTCTTTGCAGAGGTGGCCAACGCTCACTTTAGACTATAACGAGAATAAATTGATGGCCACTGGAGATCCTTACATGTAGACCTGGAACACAAAGACATGCACCCAATAATATAAAACACTGTCAGCTGCAGTGGGCATAGAGGCGCTCGTTCACAGGCACAATTTTTGCATTGACCTGAAGAAGCCCAAAAAACCCGTAAAATGCATTGTCCTTTTATTGTGCACTAAACCTTTCTGTAAGCGTTATATGACTGGCTCTTTCTTATGGAGAGGAGTATTGTACCGTGTTAACCATCAGAAAAAAAGAAAGAAGTAAATGGTATCATCGTGATTAAAAACTTTTTTCTCAAAGCGGGACCTGAACTCAGAACTTCCTCTCTTCTCTAAAAGATAAGCAACAGCATAATAACATTTAAAGAAAAACATGGTTTGTTACAGCTGATGCAAATCCTGCGATAAATCTGCAGGGTGTCTACTTCCTGCTCTCATGGAAGCAGACATATTGTTAACATCCTGTGTTTAAAAATTAGCTGCTCTACGGAGGCAGCCAGCTTACACAGCTGAGAGATGAAATAACAGTTGTGATTAGTCACAGATGAGGTGGAATTAAGACAAGCTAAACTCTTTAAATATATACAGGGTGCATTTCTCTATGTTTCCTTCTATCCTGTGCAAGAGTTCAGCTCCACTTTAATTACCTGGAGACCGCTCCACGCCCCGCAGGCTGCGCGCGCATCTCCTGCTCGGGGGGGGGCGGAGCTCCGCCCTGCCTTCAGCTATTGCCGCTCGGGAGACTGTTAGACGGTGAAACCTCCGTCTTTACTGTTAGTACAGCGCTGCGATCAGCAGCAGCGATGTACTGGGGACAGCCGTGTGACACGGCTGTCCCCCCTGGGGACAAGAGAGAGATCGGCTCTCATAGGCAGAGGGCTATGACAGCCGATCGCCATGATTGGCCGGCTGGGGGGGGGGGGAGGGAGGGGATTGAAAAATAAAAAAATCAGTCAAAAACTGTAATAAAAAAAAAATGTATTTAAAAAAATAAACAACTTGGGGGCAATCAGACTCCGCCAACAGAGAGCTCTGTTGGTGGGGGGAAAAGGGGAGGGGGGTCACTCCTGTGCTGTGTTGTGCGGCCCTGCAGCTTGGCCTTAAAGCTGCAGTGGCCATTTTAGAGAAAATGTACCTGGTCTTTAGGGGGGTTTACCACTGTGGTCCTCAAGTGGTTAAGGAGAGGTAAGTCAAGTACTTTTTTTTCTCCTTTTTAACAGTTTCAAAGTGTTTTATATTTTAGGGCACCTCCATCCATTACTTATATCAGATCGTGATGGTTTACAAAATGTTGTTTTGCCAATTTATTCTTTTTATTCAGGCACCAGCAGCAAAAACTTTTTTTTTTTATAAAGAAACTTGATTTATTAAGAAGAAAAAATCGCTTCATTGTCGATGAAAGCATACGACTTCAGGTACAAAACTACTAATTGGCAAACCTTCGCTATAATCTGATAGGACCCATACTGGAAATAAACAAATCATTACAAATCTTTTAATCGTAACTCACTTGCACAGATCTAGCTGAAATAAATGACACTTGCCGAACCATGGCGTAGCACACGCCGCATAAGGGGGTAGCAGGCAGGAAGGGGGTATTGGGCACAGCGGCAGGGAGGGGGGTCGGACCCAACCCCTCCCTCACCTGGGTCCCCCATGTGCGCTCCCCCTCCAGCTTAAGCTCAGCAGCAGCCGTCGCTTTTATTAAGAGGCGGGTGGGGATGACTCACCTCTTCCGCGTTCCAGCGTGCGTTCCACTGTCGTCACTTCCTTCAATGCCGCCCACTGTATTTTAAGTGGACAGCATTGCAGAAAGTGACGACAGTGGAACGCACGCTGGAACGTGGAAGAGTTGAGTCAACCCCGCCCACTGCCTCTTACTAATAGCGGCGGCTGCTGCTGAACTTAAGCTAGAGGGGGAGCGCAGATGGGGGACCCAGGTGAGGGAGGGGGGTCCGACCCCCCTCCCTGCCGCTGTGCCCAATACCCCCTTCCTGCCCGCTACCCCCTCCAGCTCGACAGCAAGTCTAGGACCACCCCTGGGGGCAGGGCGCTACTTAATAATAATAAAAATCCAAACATTTATATAGTGCTTTTCTCCTGTCAGACTCAAAGCGCTCAAGAGCTGCAGCCACTGGGACATGCCCAGGAGGCCACCCTGCAGTGTTAGGCAGTCTTGCCTTGAACTCCTTACTGAATAGGTACTGACCCTAGCCAGGATTCAAACCCTGGCCTCCCATGTCAAAGGCAGTGCCCTTAACCAATACACTATTCTGCCACTGCTACTCTTCTTCTTGCTTGGACTGGCCCTGGGGGCAGGGCGCTACTTCTTCTTCTTGCTTGGACCGGCCCTGGGGGCAGGGCGCTACTTCTTCTTGCTTGGACCGGCCCTAGGGGCAGGGCGCTACTTCTTCTTCTTCTTGCTTGAAGGTTGAAGCACATACTCTATTATATATATATATATATATATATATATATATATATATATATATATATATATATATATATATATATATATTGAACATGATTCACAATGCTTTTTCACCAGTTTACCTCTGGTTTCACCTTATCTATGTTACATTTTTAAGCTCCCAAAGAGCAAAAATAAAATATAATTAAGGTAAGAATAGTAATATTGAAATGAATTTAATCAGGAACAACTTACTTTGAGTGATTATTTTGCTTCTAAATGTGCTGAAAGGTTATTTATATTAATTAGGTGATAAATAAGACATTTATGGGAAGTTTTGTGAATAGAGCCCTTTGTTGCACAGCTAAAGATCAGTTTCTGCTTCGCCTTCCCTATATGATAGTATATCTTCTCTCTGGGTTATAAACATCTGTGTCAGCACGGCATGTATTCTTTAATTCAGCAAATACTGGCAGGTCTTGGACCTGTTCATTGAGACAAGGTACAGAACGCAGTAATTGTTACTAGATAGAGCAGGTTTTATGTGTTATGCGATAGTGACAATCAGAAATAGCAGGCGAACAAAGAACAAAACTCAAATGAACCTCTCTTGGAATGCACAAAAAAAAACAACCAACAAACAAGATATTTAAAGGAGAACTCCATTAATATGTGAATAGCTAAGCTTAAAGTTGAGGACCTCCCTGTTCAACATCTGGAGAAGGACTATTGCTTTACAAAACATAGCCATGAAACCTGTTTGCCTTTGCTGTGCAGTATTTATGTCATCAACATGAGAATTTAAAGGAATACTGTAGGGGGGTCAGGAGAAAATGAGTTGAACTTACCCAGGGCTTCTAATGGTCCCCCGCAGACATCCTGTGCCCGTGCAGACAGTCACCGATGCTCAGGCCAGTATGGTCTGTGCCTGCGCAGTATGCTCCTGGTGACATCAACGGGAGCGAGGACACGGCAGTGCAGGCACAGTGGTTTTCAGACTTTAAAGTCTGAAATTCCAGAAGTGGGAGGCGGGGCCGGAGCATCGGTGAGTGGCTGCTCGGGCACAGGTTGTCTGTGTGGGACCATTAGAAGCCCCGGGTAAGTTCAACTCATTTTCTCCCGACCCCCCTACAGTATTCCTTTAAAGATTATTTTCTAGAGCATATCAAAATCAGAATAATTTATTTCCCCAAGCATGACGGAGTCACGTCCGGAATTGGGTTTGGCACAATACACAGCTCATGAAGAAGACATATAGGCCTAGTGCACACCAAAACCCGCTAGCAGATCCGCAAAATGCTAGCAGATTTTGAAACGCTTTTTCTTCTTTTTCTGTAGCGTTTCAGCTAGCGTTTTGCGGTTCTGGGAAGCGTTTTTGGTGTAGTAGATTTCATGTATTGTTACAGTAAAGCTGTTACTGAACAGCTACTGTAACAAAAACCGCCTGGCAAACCGCTCTGAAGTGCCGTTTTTCAGAGCGGTTTGCGTTTTTCCTATACTTAACATTGAGGCAGAAACGCATCCACAATCCAAAATCTGCAGCAGCCCGGGAGTATGCGTTTCTGCAAAACGCCTCCCGCTCTGGTGTGCACCAGCCCATTGAAATACATTACCCTAGCGGATCCGCACCCGCAAGCAGATCGCAAACCGCAGCCGAACCGCTCTGGTGTGCACCAGGCCTTACAGACGGATAGGTGCACAAGCATGCAGTAACAGCTGAGAACAAAAGGAGAAGCACTTTGCATCCAGCGTAAAAGTATAAGAACTTTAAAAAATTAAGACATACAGTCTAGTTATGACACTGAGAAGTCAAGTATGACAACGAGATGATCAAACAGTTAAGACTTGTGGGCCAGTTGACTGGTTAGCCATGACATAACCTTGGGCCACAGCTCATTGGGGCGGGATGCCCTGGTGGCAATACATGAAGAGAATTTAAGAGGCCGAGGGGAAGGAAGAGTTCCTGTGTCTAGCAGTCTTGGTGTCGATTGCCCGTAACCTCCGGCCCAATGGAAGCAGCCTTAAGTAGGGGTGGCCTGGGTGAGAGGGATCGTTAACGATCCTCAGTGCCCTAGATCATAGACTTGAGAATGTAAAGGTGGACAAGTGAGGGGAGGGATCTACCAATGATCCTCTCCACCGACCAGATGACCCTCAGTAGTTTGTGCCTGTTGCTGGTGGTTGTGCCAGCATACCAGACCAAGATTGAAGAACAGAGGATCGGTTTGATGGTGGCGGAATGGAAGCTTGTCAGAATCTCTTGGGCCATGCTGAACTTCCTAAGTTGGTGGAGAATCATGTCAGATTTAACACCTTTTGACTTCAGGGTTGTTTTCACCTATGGATCAAAGCAATTTTTACATTTCAGTGCTGCTCCCATTCATTCTGTAAAAACTTTATTACTACTTATTACGCATAAATGATCTTTATAATATTTTTTTGGGGTGGAGGTGGCAAAGTAGGCTTCTCGTGGGTGATATATTTTTTCTAGTAATTACTTTATTTTCAATGCATTTTAAAGAGAAAAATAAAGAAAAATGAAAAATCACACTATTTCTCAATTTTCATTCATTATAGTTTTAAAATAAACAGTTGTTCTGTAGATAGAACCAAAACATTTTATTTGCCTATTTATACTGATTACTACAACACCATTTTATTTGAAATCAAAAGTGTATTTTTTTCTGTGTTTTGTTTTTAGTTTTTTTACAAGCCCTTATTTGCAAAAATTTAAGTAATAGGTTTTTTTTGGTGCTCCATTACGCCTTTGGTTGTCTCCTTACCATGTCTTATTTTGGATTATACTAGTATATCTTCCCCTTAGAATAGGCCAGCTCATTATACATCACAAGAATGTGGGGACTAGCAGTGATGAGCGTAATGGAGTAATTACGATTTCGCGAAATTTCGCGTAATTAGTGTAATTACGTTTATGGCCGTAAGTACATAATCGTAATGAAGAAGGATTTCGCGAAATTTCGCGTAAGCGTAATTTTCACGTAATTTTCGCATTGCAACTGGTATTACGAAATGAATGCGTATGGTCATGCTCCCGAAGCGGAAAAGTTGACGCATGTATCAATGTTAGGTAGCCGCCGACTTTAAGGGTTAATAGCAAAGCCCCCTTAAATGCTAAGAGCCTCAAATTTGGAGAATATATTAAGGAGATCAGGAGGAATAAGAGGAAAAATTTTTTTTTCAAAAAGACCTTATAGTTTTTGAGAAAATCGATGTTAAAGTTTCAAAGGAAAAATGTAAACATTTAAAAACCCGCCGACTTTAACGGTTAATAGCAAAGCCTGCTTAAAGTTTAGGAACACCAAATTCCTAGGGTATATTAAGGGGATCAGTGGGAATAAGAGGAAAAAAATTTTTTTCAAAAAGACCTTATAGTTTTTGAGAAAATCGATTTTTAAGTTTCAAGGGCGAAAATGTCTTTTAAATGCAGAAAATGTCAGGTTTTTTTTGCACAGGTAACAATAGTGTATTATTTTCATAGATTCCCCCAAGTGGGAAGAGTTTTACTTACTTCGTTCTGAGTGTGGGAAATATTAAAAAAAAACGACGTGGGGTCCCCCCTCCCAGACCTCTTTAACCCCTTGTCCCCCATGCAGGCTGGGATAGCCAGAATGCGGAGCACCGGCCGCGTGGGGCTCCGCACCCTGACTATACCAGCCCGCATGGTCCATGGATTGGGGGGTCTCGGAAGAGGAGGGGCAGCCAAGCTTTCCCCTCCCCCTCCGAGCCCTTGTCCAATCCAAGGACAAGGGGCTCTTCTCCACCTCCGATGGGCGGTGGAGGTGGAGGCCGCGATTTCCTGGGGGGGAGGTTCATGGTGGAATCTGGGAGTCCCCTTTAAAAAGGGGTCCCCCAGATGCCCACCCCCCCTCCCAGGAGAAATGAGTATAGAGGTACTTGTACCCCTTACCCATTTCCTTTAAGAGTTAAAAGTAAATAAACACACAAACACTTAGAAAAAGTATTTTAATTGAACAAAAAACATAACCACGAAAAAAGTCCTTTAATATTCTTAATTAACCATTAATACTTACCTGTCCCTTTAAATAAAGGATCCCTCGAAATAGCCTCGGAAATGTTCCATCAGTTACAATGTAACAAAGTTATTACAATGTAACAACTTTGTTACATTGTAACTACGCCGCACCCGACGCCACTCGCCGCTCAGCCGCATACGCGTCTGCGCTGCACAGATTCCCGACAGAGCTCTGAGCTATATAGCTCAGAGCTCTGAGAAACATCTTTGTATTTTGGCTCCAAGGAGCCCCATTGGTCCTTAGCAGACCAATGGGGTTCCTTCAAATCAAAAGGAACCTCATTGGTCTGCTAAGGACCAATGGGGCTCCTTGGAGCCCAAATACAAAGATGCTTCTCTGAGCTATATAGCTCAGAGCTCTGTCGGGTCCGTGCAGGACGCTAAGTCCCCGCTAGCTCCGCTGCCCTCCCCGCCTCTCCCACATGTCACCCACATGTCACTCACATGTGGGTGACATGTGGGTGACAGATGTGGGCGGGGTGGACAGCGGGAGCTGCGGGGACTTAGCGTCCTGCACGGACGCTGAGCGGCGAGTGACGTCGGGTGCGGCGTAGTTACAATGTAACAAAGTTGTTACATTGTAATAACTTTGTTACATTGTAACTGATGGAACATTTCCGAGGCTATTGCGAGGGATCATTTATTTAAAGGGACAGGTAAGTATTAATGGTTAATTAAGAATATTAAAGGACTTTTTTCGTGGTTATGTTTTTTGTTCAATTAAAATACTTTTTCTAAGTGTTTGTGTGTTTATTTACTTTTAACTCTTAAAGGAAATGGGTAAGGGGTACAAGTACCTCTATACTCATTTCTCCTGGGAGGGGGGGTGGGCATCTGGGGGACCCCTTTTTAAAGGGGACTCCCAGATTCCACCATGAACCTCCCCCCCAGGAAATCGCGGCCTCCACCTCCACCGCCCATCGGAGGTGGAGAAGAGCCCCTTGTCCTTGGATTGGACAAGGGCTCGGAGGGGGAGGGGAAAGCTTGGCTGCCCCTCCCCTTCCGAGACCCCCCAATCCATGGACCATGCGGGCTGGTATAGTCAGTGTGCGGAGCCCCACGCTGCCGGTGCTCCGCATTCTGGCTATCCCAGCCTGCATGGGGGACAAGGGGTTAAAGAGGTCTGGGAGGGGGGACCCCACGTCGTTTTTTTTTTATATTTCCCACACTCAGAACGAAGTAAGTAAAACTCTTCCCACTTGGGGGAATCTATGAAAATAATACACTATTGTTACCTGTGCAAAAAAACCTGACATTTTCTGCATTTAAAAGACATTTTCGCCCTTGAAACTTAAAAATCGATTTTCTCAAAAACTATAAGGTCTTTTTGAAAAAAAAAAATTTTCCTCTTATTCCCACTGATCCCCTTAATATACCCTGGGGATTTGGTGTTCCTAAACTTTAAGCAGGCTTTGCTATTAACCGTTAAAGTCGGCGGGTTTTTAAATGTTTACATTTTTCCTTTGAAACTTTAACATCGATTTTCTCAAAAACTATAAGGTCTTTTTGAAAAAAAAAATTTTCCTCTTATTCCTCCTGATCTCCTTAATATATTCTCCAAATTTGAGGCTCTTAGCATTTAAGGGGGCTTTGCTATTAACCCTTAAAGTCGGCGGCTTTTTTATATTATACGGAGCGTTACGGTTTAACGCGAAATTACGGTACCGTTTAATGCGAAATTACGGCATGAACGAAATGCGAAGTTACGCGTTGAAAATTACGCTTACGGTATTTTCAATTACGATTTTAATGGCAATTACGCTACTGTAATTTCGCATCGTAATCGCAAATTTCGCATGCGTAATTTTAGTAATGCGAAATTACGAAAATTTCAGCTCAACTCTAGGGACTAGTACAGTCCATTGGCCATCCAGAATTAGCTAGAGAGAGGTGCACTTTCTCACTGGCCATGGTGGGCCTCAACTTTTTAATCCACATCTCTTCAATACAGGGCTCTTCCTCCAGATCAGTGTTTTTTGTGGTCACACTTGTTATGAGCTGTGGCATTATGGAGGTCCCATAGATTGGTCCCCTGTCTGAGGGGGTAATCATGGAAGAGAGGTGTGATTGTTGGAGTGACATAATGTAGGTATTTTTGGGGGGGCCACATGTGGTGATGAGCAATGGCTTCTTGTGCCACCATGCAGCGAGTCCTTAAAGATGCAGTGGCCTTTTGTGAAAAATGGCTTGGTCTTTAGGGGGTTTAAGCCCGTGGTCCTTAAGAGGTTAAAAAATCAATTTTCTCAATGACTACAAGGTCTTTTTGAAAAAAAAATTTTTTTTTTACTTCTTTCCTCTATTTTCCTTAACCTATATTGGTTCCTGGACATAGTTTCTACGTCCAGGAACCATGCGCGCTACCGCGCGCCCCCCGCGGCCGATCGTGCGCGTGCACGCGCACTCCCGGCCGCGGATTCGGTAGCCAAGGAATCAATGTATCGGGCTATGGAGCCCGATCATTGATTCCTCTCCCCCGCTGAAAAAGCGACAGCTTCTCTCGGAAGCTGAGCTTTTTCAGGCCGTCTCCTTCCCGATGCGTCACTCTAAGCGCGTGCTACGCTTAGAGTGACGTCATGTAAACAAACTCATGGCCGCCATCTTGTGGCCAAAAAGTAATACTACACCTGAAAAAAACAAACAAAAAGAATTAACACACATTTACATTATAAATCTATTGTTTACCTCCCACCCTCCCAAAAGTACCCAAATAAAATGTTTAGTATAAAAAAAAAAAAAACCATTACAATGAAAAAAAAAAACATGTAAATATTTACCTAAGGGTCTAAACTTTTTAAATATCAATGTAAAGATGAAATATTTCTATTTTTTTTTTTATTTTAACCTCCTTGCCGGTCTAAAAAATCCGGCAAGGAGGCAGCGCCGCACTTTTTTTTAATTTTTTTTTTTTCTAAATCATGTAGCGAGCCCAGGGCTCGCTACATGATAGCCGCTAAGCGGCGGCATCCCCCCACCCACTCCGATCGCCTTTGGCGATCAGAGTATGCAGGGAATCCCGTTGAGAACGGGATTTCCTGCAGGGCTTCCCCGGTCGCCATGGCGACCGGGCGGGATGACGTCACCGACGTCATAGACGTCGTGACGTCAGAGGGAACCCTGATCCGCCCCTTAGCGCTGCCTGGCACTGATTGGCCAGGCTGCGCAGGGGTCTGGGGCGGGGGGGGGTGGCGGCTCGGCGCGGCGGGTAGCGGCGAATCGGCGGCGAGCGGCGGTGATCGCGTATTACACGCAGCTAGCAAAGTGCTAGCTGCGTGTAGGGAAAAAAAATTATGCAAATCGGCCCAGCGGGGCCTGAGAAATCCTCCTGCGCAGGTTACCCCGAGCTGAGCTCGGGATAACCGGCAAGGAGGTTAAACTTGTAAATAGTGATAGATGCAAAATGGAAAAAATGCACCTTTATTTCCAAATAAAATATTGTCGCCATACATTGTGATAGGGACTAGTGTTGGGCGAACAGTGTTCGCCACTGTTCGGGTTCTGCAGAACATCACCCTGTTCGGGTGATGTTCGGGTTCGGCCGAACACCTGATGGTGTTCGGCCAAACTGTTCGGCCATATGGCCGAACTAAGAGCGCATGGCCGAACGTTACCCGAACGTTCGGCTAGCGCTGTGATTGGCCGAACGGGTCACGTGTAGTGTTGGGCGAACATCTAGATGTTCGGGTTCGGGCCGAACATGGCCGAACTCCGAACATAATGGAAGTCAATGGGGACCCGAACTTTCGTGCTTTGTAAAGCCTCCTTACATGCTACATACCCCAAATTTACAGGGTATGTGCACCTTGGGAGTGGGTACAAGAGGAAAAATTTTTTTTGCAAAAAGAGCTTATAGTTTTTGAGAAAATCGATTTTAAAGTTTCAAAGGGAAAACTGTCTTTTAAATGCGGGAAATGTCTGTTTTCTTTGCACAGGTAACATGCTTTTTGTCGGCATGCAGTCATAAATGTAATACATATAAGAGGTTCCAGGAAAAGGGACCGGTAACGCTAACCCAGCAGCAGCACACGTGATGGAACAAGAGGAGGGTGGCGCAGGAGGAGAAGGCCACGCTTTGAGACACAACAACCCAGGCCTTGCATGAGGACAAGAAGCGTGCGGATAGCAATTTGCATTTTGTCGCCATGCAGTCATAAATGTAATACAGATGAGAGGTTCAATAAACAGGGACCGGAAACGCTAACCCATCACAGATGTTCATTGTTCATGTTACTTGGTTGGGGTCCGGGAGTGTTGCGTAGTCGTTTCCAATCCAGGATTGATTCATTTTAATTTGAGTCAGACGGTCTGCATTTTCTGTGGAGAGGCGGATACGCCGCCGATCTGTGACGATGCCTCCGGCAGCACTGAAACAGCGTTCCGACATAACGCTGGCTGCCGGGCAAGCCAGCACCTCTATTGCGTACATTGCCAGTTTGTGCCAGGTGTCTAGCTTCGATACCCAATAGTTGAAGGGTGCAGATGGATTGTTCAACACAGCTACGCCATCTGACATGTAGTCCTTGACCATCTTCTCCAGGCGATCGGTGTTGGAGGTGGATCTGCACGCTTGCTGTTCTGTGTGCTGCTGCATGGGTGTCAGAAAATTTTCCCACTCCAAGGACACTGCCGATACCATTCCCTTTTGGGCACTAGCTGCGGCTTGTGTTGTTTGCTGCCCTCCTGGTCGTCCTGGGTTTGCGGAAGTCAGTCTGTCGGCGTACAACTGGCTAGAGGAGGGGGAGGATGTCAATCTCCTCTCTAAAGTCTCCACAAGGGCCTGCTGGTATTCTTCCATTTTGACCTGTCTGGCTCTTTCTTCAAGCAGTTTTGGAACATTGTGTTTGTACCGTGGATCCAGAAGGGTATAAACCCAGTAATTGGTGTTGTCCAGAATGCGCACAATGCGTGGGTCGCGTTCAATGCAGTCCTAGGCCGAAGAGGTCATAGCCTAGGGTCACAAAACCTGTTTATTGGGCAATTTCAATGGTGGCGAGTCTGACGTACATAAATCACAGCAATGGCCGTTAGCAACGTCTGAATCTCACGAAATGTCTCATGCAGGTAGAAGACATATTGTTAGACTTGGGCTCCAAAGATGGGTTCCCTACATCTCTGCAAACCAGAGTTACAGGGCTCCAAATTTGGTAAAATCCCCCATAGGCTTTCATTGGGCCTCCTATTTACCGTTCCAAAATCTCACATCTTTTCAAAGGGCAATTACTCAGCAGTGGCAAATTTTCTAGCATTGTAGGGACCCTTAGGGGGAACATGACTGGTGAGTTTCGGGCCCCTAGGCCGAAGAGGTCATAGCCTAGGGTCACAAAAACCTGTTTATTGGGGCTATTTCAATGGTAGTGATGGTGACGTACATAAATCGCAGCAATGGCCGTTAGCAAAGTCTGAATCTCACGAAATGTCTCATGCAGGTAGAAGACATATTGTTAGACTTGGATTCCAAAGATGGGGTCCCTACATCTCTGCAAACCAGAGTTACAGGGGTCCAAAATTGGTAAAATCCCCCATAGGATTTCATTGGCTCCCTATTTCACTTTCCAAAATCTCACATCTTTTCAAAGGGCAATGGCTCAGCAGTACCAAATTTTCTAGCATTGTAGGGACCCTTAGGGGGAACATGACTGGTGAGTTTCGGGCCCCTAGGCCGAAGAGGTCATAGCCTAGGGTCACAAAAACCTGTTTATTGGGGCTATTTCAATGGTAGTGATGGTGACGTACATAAATCGCAGCAATGGCCGTTAGCAAAGTCTGAATCTCACGAAATGTCTCATGCAGGTAGAAGACATATTGTTAGACTTGGATTCCAAAGATGGGGTCCCTACATCTCTGCAAACCATAGTTACAGGGGTCCAAAATTGGTAAAATCCCCCATAGGCTTTCATTGGCTCCCTATTTCACTTTCCAAAATCTCACATCTTTTCAAAGGGCAATGGCTCAGCAGTACCAAATTTTCTAGCATTGTAGGGACCCTTAGGGGGAACATGACTGGTGAGTTTCGGGCCCCTAGGCCGAAGAGGTCATAGCCTAGGGTCACAAAAACCTGTTTATTGGGGCTATTTCAATGGTAGTGATGGTGACGTACATAAATCGCAGCAATGGCCGTTAGCAAAGTCTGAATCTCACGAAATGTCTCATGCAGGTAGAAGACATATTGTTAGACTTGGATTCCAAAGATGGGGTCCCTACATCTCTGCAAACCAGAGTTACAGGGGTCCAAAATTGGTAAAATCCCCCATAGGATTTCATTGGCTCCCTATTTCACTTTCCAAAATCTCACATCTTTTCAAAGGGCAATGGCTCAGCAGTACCAAATTTTCTAGCATTGTAGGGACCCTTAGGGGGAACATGACTGGTGAGTTTCGGGCCCCTAGGCCGAAGAGGTCATAGCCTAGGGTAACAAAAACCTGTTTATTGGGGCTATTTCAATGGTAGTGATGGTGACGTACATAAATCGCAGCAATGGCCGTTAGCAAAGTCTGAATCTCACGAAATGTCTCATGCAGGTAGAAGACATATTGTTAGACTTGGATTCCAAAGATGGGGTCCCTACATCTCTGCAAACCAGAGTTACAGGGGTCCAAAATTGGTAAAATCCCCCATAGGATTTCATTGGCTCCCTATTTCACTTTCCAAAATCTCACATCTTTTCAAAGGGCAATGGCTCAGCAGTACCAAATTTTCTAGCATTGTAGGGACCCTTAGGGGGAACATGACTGGTGAGTTTCGGGCCCCTAGGCCGAAGAGGTCATAGCCTAGGGTCACAAAAACCTGTTTATTGGGGCTATTTCAATGGTAGTGATGGTGACGTACATAAATCGCAGCAATGGCCGTTAGCAAAGTCTGAATCTCACGAAATGTCTCATGCAGGTAGAAGACATATTGTTAGACTTGGATTCCAAAGATGGGGTCCCTACATCTCTGCAAACCAGAGTTACAGGGGTCCAACATTGGTAAAATCCCCCATAGGATTTCATTGCCTCCCTATTTCACTTTCCAAAATCTCACATCTTTTCAAAGGGCAATGGCTCAGCAGTACCAAATTTTCTAGCATTGTAGGGACCCTTAGGGGGAACATGACTGGTGAGTTTCGGGCCCCTAGGCCGAAGAGGTCATAGCCTAGGGTCACAAAAACCTGTTTATTTGGGCTATTTCAATGGTAGTGATGGTGGCATACATAAATCTCAGCCATGGCCGTTAGCAACGTCTGAATCTCTTGAAATGTCTCATGCAGGTAGAAGACATATTGTTAGACTTAGATTCCAAAGATGGGGTCCCTACATCTCTGCAAACCAGAGTTACAGGGGACAAAAATTGGTAAAATCCCCCATAGGCTTTCATTGGGCCTCCTATTTACTGTTCCAAAATCTCACACCATTTCAAAGGGCAATGGCTCAGCAGTGGCAAAACTCACCAGTCATGATCCCCCTAAGGGTCCCTACAATGCTAGAAAATTTGGTACTGCTGAGCCATTGCCCTTTGAAAAGATGTGAGATTTTGGAAAGTGAAATAGGGAGCCAATGAAATCCTATGGGGGATTTTACCAATTTTGGACCCCTGTAACTCTGGTTTGCAGAGATGTAGGGACCCCATCTTTGGAATCCAAGTCTAACAATATGTCTTCTACCTGCATGAGACATTTCGTGAGATTCAGACTTTGCTAACGGCCATTGCTGCGATTTATGTACGTCACCATCACTACCATTGAAATAGCCCCAATAAACAGGTTTTTGTGACCCTAGGCTATGACCTCTTCGGCCTAGGGGCCCGAAACTCACCAGTCATGTTCCCCCTAAGGGTCCCTACAATGCTAGAAAATTTGGTACTGCTGAGCCATTGCCCTTTGAAAAGATGTGAGATTTTGGAAAGTGAAATAGGGAGCCAATGAAATCCTATGGGGGATTTTACCAATTTTGGACCCCTGTAACTCTGGTTTGCAGAGATGTAGGGACCCCATCTTTGGAATCCAAGTCTAACAATATGTCTTCTACCTGCATGAGACATTTCGTGAGATTCAGACTTTGCTAACGGCCATTGCTGCGATTTATGTACGTCACCATCACTACCATTGAAATAGCCCCAATAAACAGGTTTTTGTGACCCTAGGCTATGACCTCTTTGGCCTAGGGGCCCGAAACTCACCAGTCATGTTCCCCCTAAGGGTCCCTACAATGCTAGAAAATTTGCCACTGCTGAGTAATTGCCCTTTGAAAAGATGTGAGATTTTGGAACTGTAAATAGGAGGCCCAATGAAAGCCTATGGGGGATTTTACCAAATTTGGAGCCCTGTAACTCTGGTTTGCAGAGATGTAGGGAACCCATCTTTGGAGCCCAAGTCTAACAATATGTCTTCTACCTGCATGAGACATTTCGTGAGATTCAGACGTTGCTAACGGCCATTGCTGCGATTTATGTACGTCAGACTCGCCACCATTGAAATTGCCCAATAAACAGGTTTTGTGACCCTAGGCTATGACCTCTTCGGCCTAGGACTGCATTGAACGCGACCCACGCATTGTGCGCATTCTGGACAACACCAATTACTGGGTTTATACCCTTCTGGATCCACGGTACAAACACAATGTTCCAAAACTGCTTGAAGAAAGAGCCAGACAGGTCAAAATGGAAGAATACCAGCAGGCCCTTGTGGAGACTTTAGAGAGGAGATTGACATCCTCCCCCTCCTCTAGCCAGTTGTACGCCGACAGACTGACTTCCGCAAACCCAGGACGACCAGGAGGGCAGCAAACAACACAAGCCGCAGCTAGTGCCCAAAAGGGAATGGTATCGGCAGTGTCCTTGGAGTGGGAAAATTTTCTGACACCCATGCAGCAGCACACAGAACAGCAAGCGTGCAGATCCACCTCCAACACCGATCGCCTGGAGAAGATGGTCAAGGACTACATGTCAGATGGCGTAGCTGTGTTGAACAATCCATCTGCACCCTTCAACTATTGGGTATCGAAGCTAGACACCTGGCACAAACTGGCAATGTACGCAATAGAGGTGCTGGCTTGCCCGGCAGCCAGCGTTATGTCGGAACGCTGTTTCAGTGCTGCCGGAGGCATCGTCACAGATCGGCGGCGTATCCGCCTCTCCACAGAAAATGCAGACCGTCTGACTCAAATTAAAATGAATCAATCCTGGATTGGAAACAACTACGCAACACTCCCGGACCCCAACCAAGTAACATGAACAATGAACATCTGTGATGGGTTAGCGTTTCCGGTCCCTGTTTATTGAACCTCTCATCTGTATTACATTTATGACTGCATGGCGACAAAATGCAAATTGCTATCCGCACGCTTCTTGTCCTCATGCAAGGCCTGGGTTGTTGTGTCTCAAAGCGTGGCCTTCTCCTCCTGCGCCACCCTCCTCTTGTTCCATCACGTGTGCTGCTGCTGGGTTAGCGTTACCGGTCCCCTTTTCCTGGAACCTCTTATATGTATTACATTTATGACTGCATGCCGACAAAAAGCATGTTACCTGTGCAAAGAAAACAGACATTTCCCGCATTTAAAAGACAGTTTTCCCTTTGAAACTTTAAAATCGATTTTCTCAAAAACTATAAGCTCTTTTTGCTAAAAAAATTTTTCCTCTTGTACCCACTCCCAAGGTGCACATACCCTGTAAATTTGGGGTATGTAGCATGTAAGGAGGCTTTACAAAGCACAAAAGTTCGGGTCCCCATTGACTTCCATTATGTTCGGAGTTCGGGTCGAACACCCGAACATCGCGGCCATGTTCGGCCTGTTCGGCCCGAACCCGAACATCTAGATGTTCGCCCAACACTAATAGGGACATAATTTTAACAGTGTAATAACCGGGACATATGGACAAATACAATACGCGAGTTTTAATTATGGAGGCATGTATTATTTTAAAACTATAATGGCTGAAAACTGAGAAATAATGAATTTTTCCATTTTTTTCTTATTCTTCCTGTTAAAATGCATTTACAGTAAAGTGGCTCTTAGCAAAATGTACCCCCCAAAGAAAGCCTAATTGGTGGCAGAAAAAACAAGATATAGATCAGTGCATTGTGATAAGTAGTGATAAAGTTATAGGCTAATGAATGGGAGGTGAACATTTCTCACGTGAAAACGACAGAACCTGAATGGGTTAATGAACCTTTGGAAGCTGATAGCATGTACAGGAGCTTTGCTATGAACCTCTAAAGCTGGCAAGAAATTATATGAAAATTACGTAAAAATGACACAAAATTATGAATGGTCTATACAAAATCAACTGAATGTCCAAATCGTAATTACGTATGGCCGTAATTGCAGAATACCATCATCGCTAGTCCCATGTTTGATTCTCTATTATTGTCTGTAAAGATTATACTAGTATTTCAAAACATAGTGTGACCACTGGCCATCCAGAATTAGCACAAGAGAGGTGCACTTTCTCACTGGCTGCTTTGAAGAATCCTGCTTGCATGCTCTTACAGCTGGTAGCATTAGCTCTGTTCTTCCTAATAGCAGTGTCTCAAAATGATATAGAATAATATCATTCTTCAGCTGCTCCTGCTATAGTCCTTCTTGCCTGCTGATGAGTCATCGTGCACAGAGGATCACAAGCCAGACGCATGCCAGAAACTTTTTAGTAGGTCTGTGTCATTGTCATGGAATAATCATAGGCAAGAACAGCTATAAAAGGCACATACAGTATTTCCAAGTACTGCTGTTAGAAGAAAGAACAGAATACTGTGCAAAGGTTTTAGGCAGGTGTGAAGAAATGCTGTAAGCAAATAATGCTTTCCAAAATAATAATAATGATTGTTTATTGTTATCAATTTACAAAATACAAAGTGAGCGAGCAAGTAAACTCTAATTCAAACGAATATTTGGTGTTATTACATATTGCCTTCAAACCAGCATCAACTCTTATAGGTAGCTCTTTTGCGGAAGCACAAAAAAACGGGCAATGTTGAGGATCGTAGATGCAGTGGTTGGCCAAGGAAAGTACAGGAGATGAAAGACACATCAAGCTTATAACCCTTCAAAATTGGAAGTTGTCCAGCAGTGCCATCAGCTCTGAAATGTCAGAAACCAGTGGGACCCAGGTGCACCCATTTACTGTCTGGAGAAGTCCGGCCAGAAGTGGTCTTCATAGAAGAGTTGCAGCCAAAAAAAAACATACCTCTGACGTGGAAACAAGGCCAAGTGACTCAAGTATGCACAAAAACATATGTACCAGGGTGCAGAAAAGTGGCAGCAGGTGCTCTGGGCTGATGAGTCAAATTTTGAAATATTTGGCTGTAACAGAAGGCAATTTGTGCGTCGAAGGACTGGAGAGCGGTAGAATAATGAGTGTCTGCAGGCAACAGTGAAGCATGGTGGAGGTTTCTTGAACTTTTGGGGTTGCATTTCTGAAAATGGAGTTGGAGATAAAGTCAGAATAAATGGTGTTCTCAATGCTAAGAGATACAGGCAGATACTTAAAATAATTCTGGTCAAAATCCTTGTAATATAATCCTTGTAATGCAATTGATGTCCACAGCGCTAATAAAGGGTTTTACGCTTTAATTCTGAAATTCAATACAAAATAGTAAAATGATCTTAACACTTAAGGACCAGCTAACGCCCATAGGCGTCAGCAGGTCTTAAGTGGGTTACCATGGAAACGGCCGCTCGATCGAGCGGCCTTTCCATGTCAGTGCACGGAGGGTGTCTCCGTGAACAGCCGGAGAGCCGCCGATCGCGGCTCGCCGGCAAAATGTAAACACGCGGGGAAGAAATCCCCGCTGTTTACATCATACGGCGCTGCTGCGCAGCAGCGCCGTGACGTAGATCGGCCAAAGCCTATCCTAGGATGCGTCCTGCGCATTACACACCAAGAGGGAGAGGGAGGTAAGCGGAGAGAGGGCGGAAATCGCTGCGGAGGGGGGCTTTGAGGAGCCCCCCCGCTACTCACTAATGGCCGGCGGCGATCAGACCCCCCCAGCAGGATATACCCCTAGTGGGGAAAAAAGGGGGGAAGTCTGATTGCCCTGGTGTAATCCTGATCGGTGCTGCGGGCTGTAGAGCCCACGCAGCACCGATCATTAGAAATGTGCCTGGTCCTTAAGTGGTTGTAAGGCAAAAAAAAAAAAAAGAGTTTCACTTACCTGGGGCTTCTACCAGCCCCCTGCAGCCATCCTGTGCCCTCGTAGTCACTCACTGCTGCTTCAGTCCCCCGCCACCAGCTATTTTAGTTTTTGCCGACCTCGGAGGTGGGCTGGCCACATTGCGTACATTTTTACGCATTCCCGCTGGTGCAGGAACATTAACACATACGTTTTTACGCGTTACTGGTTGAACGCGTAAAAATGTACATCCGTATCCTGGTTAGTATATAGGATGAGGTAAAAATCCTTGTAATATAATCCTTGTAATACCAGGTTGTCATGGTGGTCTCTTACAACTGTGAATTAGTAGGGGCAGGACAGTGTGGTAATTGATAGCAATCTTTACTTGCAGCGCTGGGTCCCTGGTTCTAATGCCAGCCAGGGCACTATCTGCACGGAGTTTGTATGTTCTCTCCATGTCTGCTTGGGTTTCCTCCAGGCACTCTGGTTTCCTCCCACATCCCAAAAACATCTAGATAAGTTAATTGGCTTCTCCCTAAAATTGACCCTACAATACATACACTACATGACACATATATAGACATATGACTATGGTAAGAATGACATACTGAGGGACAGTTAGTGACAAGACAATATACTCTGTACAGCACTGCAAAAGATGTTGGCGCTATATAAATACTAAATAATAGTTTTAAAAAAAGTATTATGGAGGACATATCCCACGAAGATAGTTACCATACTTTTCATTCATTACACTGCAATCTTTTTGCATGTTGGTTATTTAAAGTATTTGTTTTTAGATCAGAGTCAAAAGGACCCTTGCATTGAATCAATTAAATTGTTTACACTCGATTTCAGTACTGGTTGTAATATAGTCAAGCATTGGTGCTCAGGGGGATATTAGCTTTTTGGTTTAGATGCAAGCACTTGGCTACTGTATAGCTAAAGCACTGGCCAGTGGCCAGGGACTTTTTCGTCACATGAGTTTAATCTGTGTACCAGCACTGGCAAGGGGCCTTTTTTGGCTGGGAGGGCATTATTAGTCTAGGTGTGACAAAAGGGAGGGAGTTAACATTAAGAATGATAGGCTTGAATTAGTCATCTGGAAGGGGTTCACATTATTATGCCTAGTACACACCATACAATTTTCTGTTAGATTTTTCTGTTAGATTTCTTCTGTTAGATTTTCTGTTAGATTATTTTCTGTTAAGTACTGGTAGAGACTGGTCATTATCTCTGGTGCATTGTCTTCTGGTCATCTCCTGCTGAGTAGAACAATGCCTAATTGCTCGGCAGATAGATGATTAGATAGATCATTTCCATCATGTTGGAAATTATCTATCTGGCAGGTAAATCAAGCAGAAAATCTAACAGAAAATTGTATGGTGTGTACCTAGCATTATTTAGGGATGAGGTTAAGCCTAGTTAATTGAATAGTAAGCAATGACACAACCTCAAAAAACATTTAATATAGTCAATAATAAAGATTTGCAAATTTGAGGTTGCGTACACATGCACTACGGCCGCCAACGACGGGTCTGGGCGGCCGTAGTGCGTGTGTACGCACCTTAAACCACCAAGAACACGCTGTTCAAATCATAAGATCAGGCTAACCCCCATTTACCCTCTCCACTTGTCCAGAGTACCATAGGTTTTCTAATTTGCCCCCCTCCCCCCCCAAAAAAAACTGAAGGGAATATCTGCATAAAACAAATAATCTGATGGAGAAAACCTGCCAATAGAGCTTTTGTTTTCCCTCCTTCCAGACTTCTTTAAGTTTGGAAACAAGTGGTTGCCTGAAGGCAGGATCATTTAGGGTGTGTCCACACGTCTAATTTTTAATGGATGAGTAATTTCCACTTCAGTGTAGAATGAGAGCCAATAGATTATGAATATCTAAAACAGAAGTGGTAAACTTGGCAAATCAAAATTGAATGTGTGTGTGCACCCATAGTTTAAATGCGATAAAAAAATATCTAATTGTGTTACAATGATTGACAACTGTACCACTCCCATGTTGCATGAGGGCCAACAGATTTTAAATACCATGAACAGATTGCGTCGGTAAGCTCCCATCCTACATGGAAGTGGTAAAATTAGCCAATCATTGGCCATCCAGAATTGGATTTGTATACCTGACCTAATGCTGGGTACACACTATGAGATTTTATGGTCGATTTACTGTCAGATCGATTATTTCCAACATGTCCGATTTGCTTTCCGATCGTTTTCCGAGCATTTTCCGATCGATTTCCTATTAAAGTTAACGAAAATCGATCAGAAAATGCTCAGAAATCGTTCGGAAAGCAAATCGGACATGTTGGAAATAATCGATCTGACAGTAAATCGACCATAAAATCTCATAGTGTGTACCGAGCATTAGGATGTGTACACTCATCCACTTTTTCTTGGCCAATTATACCACTTCCATGTAGTATGCGAGCTTAACTAAACAATCTGCTTATAGTATTCAAAATCTGTTTTCTCTTATACTATACGGAGGTGGAAAAATTGGTCAAAATTGCATGTGTGTACCAGGCTTTAGGGGGAAACAATAGCAATCAAAAGGAAAAAAAATTCTGCCCTGACTATTGTTCCCTCCAAGACGGGGGGGGGGGGGGGGCTTTGGCTGGCAACTGGTGCAGAGACATATAACGTCTGGGCATAGGGCCGAGACATATAACAAGTTTGCATTCGGCCTGCACATGGATAGGCTTGCTGATTGCTGATTGTCATCTGTTTTCGGAAGGCTTCTTTAAAGTGGACCTGAACTCTTGCACCGGACAGAAGGAAAACAAAGAGAAATGCACCCTGTATGTATTTAGAGAGGTTAGCCTGTCTAATTCCTCCTCCTCTGTGTCTAATCACAAGCTTTCATTTGATCTCTCCCCTGTGTCACCTGACTGCCACGGCAGATAAGCTCATTTGAAAGTACAGGATGTTAACAATATGTCTGCCTCCATAAAAGCAGGAAGTAGACACACTGCAGATGTATTGCATGTTTTGTAACAGCTGTGACAAGGAAATGTTTTTTCTTTAAAGGTTATTATGCTGTTGCTTATTTTTTAGAGCAGAGAGGAAGTTCTGAATTCAGGACCACTCTAACGTTTCCTGTAATGTTCTTGTATTTATTACCGCTCAGTTACCCCTGTACTGTATATACCTTTCTTCAAATAAAAGTAAAGTAATAAAATAGGAATGATGTGTTCTTTATGTGGTTGAATGGGACCCTTCTGAGTTCAACTGATATGAAGAAAAAAATCCGGAATTTGACTTTGATATACCATTGGGCAGAAGAAGATTTCTGCAATGTATTTTGTTCAGCTCAGTAGTGGGAATTAAACAGCCCTTTGTGGGTTGCTTATATTAAATTTTTCAGTTAACTCAGTATTATGGCGCCTTAAGAAAAGCATAAAAACTTACGCAGTTATGTGTAGCTGGATGAGTTGGCTTGGGTTCAGAAGCACATTCAGCACACATCTATCTTGTATTGCCAGCAACATTCTGATTGCTGTATTTAATAGTATACCTGTGTCCGTTCATACCTTTACTGACAGGATATCAATACAAGGTATACAGGGTAAAAGGCACCTTTTCCTGTGATTCTATTAATCTGGTATATCTGATCATATTTGCAAAATGCCCCAATCTAGTGCCACGGGTCTGAGCCCAGCCCACGGTCTTCACCTATAGACAAGCCCCCGCGTGAACAGGACACTTTATTTGTCTCCTGACTATGGTTACCCCAGGTCTTAACGTGCAAGGCATACAGCCTGAAGTAGAGTGGACAATAACCCACCAGAACCCCAATGAGACAAGTATAGCAAAGTTCAACAGTTCTTAAGTATCACACAGGACTAGTACCTTTGATCTAGGAGGATGAGGCCCTCAGTGACGACTGCCAGCAAGGTGACAGATAGTTCAGGAAACAGGCAATGGTTGATCCAGGCAGCAAGCCAGAGAGTCCAAGCAAGATTAGCTCAAGCAGCACGCAAGAGTATCCAGGTGACAAGCAAGGGTCGGTCCAGGCAGCAATCAAGAATGTCCAGATAACAAGCAAGGGTTAGTTAAACAGCAGACAAGAGTTGTCAAATACAAGCCAAGGTCAATTCCAGATAATTCAGATAGTTTGAGTGCGCACCGAGCAACAGCTATGCTAATCAAGGGCGATGACTGGGAGCACTCTGCGCGTTTAAATACAACTTCCATCCAATCAGTGGCTGGCCACACTCCGCACATCCAATCACAGCAAACACACCTGCCTGAGTGTCAGCTGAATGATCAGCTGACGCTTGCGCTGTCAGCTGACCGCAGTCAGCTGACTATTGTTTACCTTTGCGGAGGGCGTACTGAAAACGCGCCCTCCGCCTATCAGGAAGTGTGGCCTGTGTCCCAGCCTGCACGTCATCAGCGGGGAACAAGCTCCGAGACCCGGAAGCAGCGGATTCCGCCCGGTTCTTGGCACAACCATCAGCATTCACAGATAAGTTCCTTATACTTATAAAGCAGAGACAAAATGTATACATTGGTTCAAATCTATAGATAAAATATTGAACAAGGATTCCAGTTTCTTATATTGGTATGAGGTTGATGATGATATTTAATGTCACAATTCTTTTTCAGCCTAGACTAACTGCATCCATTCTGCTTGTAGCTGTCTCTTGAACGCAGAATGTATGATGCCTGTGTGCCATACAGAGTTTCAGTTATGTGAGGATTGAGTAAACAAAGGGTCTTATCTGTTTGACATAAATCAGCTAACATCCTCTCAAGACCCTATTTGGATGTTCTGTTTCAATTAATGCATTGTAATGACATGTATTTATGTTTCCCCCAAAAAATCCATGTATTCCCTTTTGATGTTGCTTATATATAGCTGTGAGCTTTAACAACTTGTCAGCATACAGGATTGGAGTCTGATGAAGGCACAATAGCCGAAAGTTTACTCATATTTTTTTAAGTTAGCCAGTAAATGGTATCATCCTGATTCTAAAACTCTTGCTCAGTCATTAAAGGGGAGACAAGTGTTAATTACCAATAGGGTCCTGAAGGGTGGTGCCAAAACGTATACGACGCTCAATATTTTTTATTTTGATGCAATTGGTATATCAGCAGGTTTGCGGATGGAGGGAGGACCCAGGACAGTTAAGGTGAGGAATTGGTAGGGAGTCTTTTAAGGTGAGGCATCGTGTGGGGGGGGGAGGTCTAATTATGACCGCTCTACACCAATCTGCGTGGACGCGGCAGCCCCACGACCACTCAATGCCAATTGGTGTGAAGTCCTGGGGTGGGGGTTTGCAGGAGATCACATGCACCAGTGTGCGCATCTCCGCTTAAATGACGGAGCTCCGTTTCGTCATTAGTCTCCCAGCGGCGATCGCTGCTAGGAGACTGTTAGACGGCGAAACCGCCGTCTATATACAATGTAGAGTGCTGCATTGCTTATTTCCTCTTCCTAGGACTACCAGTTTTAAAATGAAAGCTGGAAGCTCTGTGGAGGTGACAGGAAGTCAATAGAATTAATCGATGAATCGCACATTTTCCAAGCTGGGGGAAATTTGGTTGCAATTTATTATGCAGATTGAAATGGCATCATGTGCAGTGGCAGGCAATTTAGAGTAGTCCAATTTCAAGCCGCATAGAAATTTCAACCAAAGCTGCATCAACGGAACAAGAATAATTAGCATGTGATTAATCATTCTCTAGATGTAGGGTTGGTCAATGAGATGCTAGTAATGTCAGGTTGATACAAGCTTTATGCAAATTTATGCAACTTATGCTACATGCACACTTGAAAGATTAATGAAAGATCACAGACCAATTTTACCCCCTTCCATGTAGTATGAGAGCCATGCCTTCACAGTCTGTTCTATTGAGCTGAACTCCCCATCAGACAGAAATCTTTGCAAGAGGCTGTACACAAAGATGCTGCAGATCTGCAGATCTCATACACACCTTGTTTAACAGACATTCATCTGCAGATCAGATCCACCAGGAGGGATCTTCAGATCTGCAGATGATTGTCAGATATGCAGATGAAGTCTGGTAAACAAGGTGTGTATGAGGATCTGCAGATATCCTAGACTATGAATGCATTTTGCAGGAAAAGATCTTTTGCAGATATTGATCTTTTGAATGTGTACAGCATCTTTGTGTGCAGCCTCTTGCAAAGATTTTTGTCTGATGAGGAGTTCAGCTCAATAGAATAGACTGTGTTGAGTATGGCTCTCATACTACATGGAATGGGGTGTAAAATTGGTCTGTGATCTTTCATTAATCAATGGTGCGTGTAGCATGAGATTTGGACCTATCGAGCCATTAACTGCCGTCTTTGATTGGTCCATTTCCAAGCTACATAGGTTTGCATAGAATTAACATAAAATTGACATCAATTCACAATCATCAACATCCCAATGAGCATTACTATGTAGAAAAGAGGGAAAATATCTCTTGTGAAAACATCCTTTCCACAGTATTCAGAACTATAGAAAAAAATCCTGGAAATGAACATTAGGGCCCCATTAAAACTTAGAAACGCAAAACGCCAGATATTTTTTCCGCCATTTTGCAGGAGTGATTTTTCCACGATTTCACGTGGAAAAATCAGTGAACAGTGCGGCGATTTTGCCATGAATGCGTTTAGCGCTTCTATAGAACTGAAACGCAATAGCTGGGAAGTCGCCTGAAAATGGTGATGCGGTGATGCATTTGCGTTTCGAGGTTTTGGCCTTTTTTTGGATGTTTTGCGGCAATTAGCGCAAATCGCCCAAGTAAGAACGGGCCCATAGGGTTTTATTACACTTGCGCTTTTAAAAAGCGCTAACGTTTGAGCGTTTTGCCAAAATCGTGGCAAAACGCTGTAGTGTGAATGGGGCCTCAACATTTGGGATTATAGGAAGTGTAGCTCTCTACGTGGCAGGCAGTTGACTGGGAATTGCGGGTAGGTACAAAAAACACTGGAATTGCGACCAATTCTTAATTTGCCCTTTCTCAACAGTACATGTAGTACCTAAAACATTACTTTAAATAAATAATTAGATAAAACTGGGCTAAACACGCCCCACCACCAATCTTATATGGGGGGTAGCCACCACCAACTATAGTAGTAAAGCTATTTTGCTAACTCGTAAACCATTGCAATCAGAAAGTGCAGAAAGATTGCAACAAATTTGTCAAGCTGGTTAAGGTACAGATCTGTAGTGCTCCCATATAGGAGAGACACAGAAACTCAGCAACAAACGTACAGTAGTAACTATAGAAAAAAAGATGGCCTGGCAACTTGTAACCTGTTGCAATTGGAGAGTGCAAAAAGATTGCAACACATTTGTCAGGCTGGTTAAGGTGCAGATCCGTAGTGCTCCCAGTAGTGGAAACACCAGAACTCAGTCTATTGCCGATAGGCACACTATCAGTCATTTAATATTACCAATATTCTACTATCAGCTTCCTTGATGCCTAGCACTAGCTCCCCTCTCTCCCCTCACCAAAGCAAGCCTCTACATAAGTGCCTAACACTAACCTTCTTATAGTAATCCCTTTCTGAAACACCCTTTATTTAGGGATGGTCGGAATGCCAATTTCCGATTCCGCGGTAAATCCGCATTCCGCCATTGCCTAATTACCGATTCCGCTTTCCGCTACCAATTTCCGCATTCCTATGCGGAATTTCCGCCGGAAATCGCGGAAATTCCGCCTGACTTTAACATCGATTTTCTCAAAAACTATAAGGTCTTTTTGAAAACTTTTTTTTGAATCTTGTTCAGAAGATTCTGTTTAATAAACCCTGTAAATTTGGTGTTTCTAGGAATTACGGGAGCTTTGCTATTAACCGTTAAAGTCGGCGGATTTTTACATGCAGAAAATAGGCAGATGCGGATTTTCTGCATTTTAAATTACAGTAAAAATCCACCGACTTTAGCGGTTAATAGCAAAGCCCCCTTAAGTCCTAGAAACACCAAATTTTCAGGGTTTATTAAACTGAATCTTGTGAACAAGATGCAAAAAAAAGTTTTCAAAAATACCTTATAGTTTTTGAGAAAATCGATGTTAAAGTCGGGTGGAATTTCCGCGATTTCCGGCGGAAATTTCCGCGATTTCCGGCGGAAATCCGCCTACCGCACTTGAATTACCGATTTCCGAATTCCGATGCGGAAATGCAATTTCCGATCGGAATTTCGGAAATTGCATTTCCGCGGAATCCGAATGAGCATCCCTACCTTTATTATTATTTATTAGATTTATATAGCGCCAACATATTACGCAGCGCTGTACAATAAATAGGATTACAGACAATGATAACAGGGTTGACAGAACAATACAGGTAACAGACCATAGATACAATACAGGTAATAGCAATAAGATACATAACACAATGCAGATAATAGGACAATGCCAGATCATAAACTGGAATGGTAGTGGTAAAAAAATTACCAGTTCCAAATTCTGGGTAAAGTGCACACAGTCAAGTATGATACATAAGGGGAGAGGGCCCTGCCAAAGGCTTACAATCTAGAGGGAGGGGCTGGTGACACAAAAGGAGGGGGTGCATCAAGAAGTTATTGGCAGAAAGGATTAGGGTAGTGTTGAGTTGATGTAGGCCTCCTTGAAGAAGTGAGTTTTGAGTGCTTTTTTGAAGGTGTTGAAGGTGGGAGCGAGCCTGATGGGCAGTGGGAGAGAGTTCCACAGGATAGGGGCAGCTCTAGTGAAGTCCTGCAGTCTGGCATGGGAGTGCGAGATGCGTGGGGTGGTTAAGAGGAGGTCGTTGGAGGAGCGAAGTGGGCGGCCAGGTGTATATCTGCTGACCAGGTCAGAGATGTAGGTTGGGCAGGACTTGTGTATGGATTTGTATGCCAAACATAGGATCTTGAAGCTGATTCTGAAGTGAATTGGAAGCCAATGAAGGGATTTGCGTAGGGGAGTTGTGGAGACAGAGCGGTGGGAGGAGTAGATGAGTCTGGCTGCTGCGTTCATGATGGATTTTAGGGGGGCGATGCGGTTTTGAAGAAGGCCTGACAAGAGGGAGTTGCAGTAGTCCAGGCGGGAGATGATGAGGGCATGGACAAGGAGTTTGGTAGTGTCTGGGGTCAGGAAAGGCCGGATCTTGGAGATGTTGCGTAAGTGGAAATAGCAGGCTCTAGCTACGGTTTGGATGTGGGAGGTGAAGGAGAGGGCCGAGTCTAGGGTGACACCCAGGCAGCGGGCTTGTGTGGTTGGGTGAATGATTGTGCCATTGACAGTGACATAGAGGTCAGTGGGGGGTGAAGCAGCACGGGGCGGGAAGATTAGGAGTTCAGTCTTATCCAGGTTTAATTTTAGGAACCTGGCAGACATCCACGATGAAATAGCTGAGAGACCAGAGGATACCTTCTCCATGGTGGTGGTGGAGAGGTCAGTGGTATGGAGGTAAATCTGGGTGTCATCTGCATATAAGTGATAGTTGAAACCCAAAGAGGAGATGAGTTTTCCGATGGAGGCGGTGTAAATTGGAGAACAGCAGGGGACCAAGAACAGAGCCTTGGGGGACCCCAACTGAAAGTGGGAAGGAGGTTGAGGAGGAACCATTGAAGGAGGTCTTGAAGGAGCGATTTGAGAGGTAGGAGGAAAACCATGCTAGGGCACGGTCTTGGATACCCACAGATTGCAGGGACTGGAGTAGCAGGGAGTGATCAACAGTGTCGAATGCTGATGAGAGGTCTAGGAGGAGAAGGATAGTGTATTTTCCTTCGGCCTTGGCAAGCGTGAGGTCATTGACGACCTTGGTGAGGGCAGTCTCGGTGGAGTGGCCTGGCCGAAATACTTTCCCCCTCCTAAACACTTAAAGAGGAACTCCAGTGAAAATATGGTAATAAAAAAGTGCTTAATTTTTACAATAATTATGTATAAATGATTTAGTCAGTGTTTGCTCATTGAAAAATCTTTCCTCTCCCTCATTTACATTCTGACATTTATTATATGGTGACATTTGTACTGCTGGCAGGTGATGTCACTGGAAGGAAATGTTGCTTACTTTTTTGGCAGTTGTACACAGCTGTTATTTCTCACAATGCAACAAGGCTCCCACAGTGTGGTGTCAGTACCTCAGTGCTGTGAGGCATTGACATCACTCTGTGGGAGGGGCTTCACTACAATATCAGCCATACAGAGCCCCCTGGTGAGCCGTTTGCAAAAAGGAACAGATTTCTCATGTAAAAGAGGGTATCAGCTGCTGATTGGGATCAAGTTCAATTTTTGGTTATGGTTTCTCTTTAAACTGACAATAATTGTTAGGAAAAAGCTACATGCCTTAACCAGCTATTTTGGTATATTGGTCTTTAGGTGTTTCCGAAATAGGAATGGTTGGAATTGCCCATTTCCAATTATGCAGAAATTCCGATTTCTGCAAATGCCAATTTCGTTTTTTTTATGATTTTCAGATTTCTGATTTTTTAGATTTTCGAGGAATATTTTATTAGTCATTTTTTGCATCAGAGAATGCAGAAAATGAAAAAATACAAAAATCAGAAAAACGGAAATTGGAAAAACTGAAAATCAGCCTTGTGATTGGTTGAAAATTACTGTGGTGATCTGATTTTTGCAGAAAAATTCTGCATTCTCTGATTAGTCTAATGCTTCTGAGTTCTGTGATTGGGCTAAAGTTATTGAGTTGCGGGAAATTTGATTTCCGAATTCCGATCAGAAATGCTGATTTCTGATAGGAAATCCGGAAATTTCAATTCCGCAGAATCCAAATGAGCATCCATATTCCGAGCATTCATCTCCATATGTTGCAGACTTACAAAGGCGTATTCTTGCTAAAACAACTTCTGAACATGTGACTCGAGGTTTGTGGAGGAGCACCCACTGGATGAGAAGGCGTGCCAGTACCTCAGTCCCTGTGCCTCCAGGGACAACCGATGCAATCACAGAAGTAGGTCGGCACCGCCAGTAGTATTAAATAGCTCTTTTATTCAGGTATGGCAGCAATGACAGACGCTGTTTCGGGCCTCAGAGCCCTTTCTCAAATTGCATACAAGCCAAAAAAGGCTTGTATGCAATTTGAGAAAGGGCTCTGAGGCCCGAAACAGCGTCTGTCATTGCTGCCATACCTGAATAAAAGAGCTATTTAATACTACTGGCGGTAACAACTTCTGAACATACAGCATTAGATGTCCATTGCATATCAATGAGAACATTTAGAAATTCCTAAGATGTTTGTGGCAGGCGAATAAAGGTTTGGTGAAAAATGACTTTAGATGTCAACAGGGTATGTAGGTGACAATTCTGAAATTGTGTCCCTAAAGTAGAGAGAACCAAAAATCTTCCAAAATAACGGATAACTAAGAATAATTATTTTTTTCCCAGAGAACATATAGTAGCAAGTTATCCCGGTGTTAATAAATAACTTTAAAACATGGTCTTATGCAGTAACAAACTCCAAGTTTGTCTACTGTATTTGTATAGTGTAGATCTGTGATGAAATGACAGTGAAGGCCTCGAACGGGACACTTGTGCAACACCTAGAGCATTGTATAAACAGATAGCATGGTAAGCACACATAGGAGGCCGCTAATATGACCACAATGATGAAATAGGTGAAAGATCCCACCTTATATATGATTAAGTTACTTTAGTTCACAACAGGAGCTGAAACTTACTAAGACCCCATTAACTCTTGAGAGAGCAAAACGCCGTTGATTTTTGCTGGCGTTTGCGGGAGTGATTTTTCTCGCGATGTCACGCAGAAAAATCACTGGATAGTGCAGCGATTTCTCTATCGCGCCTAGCGCTTCTATAGCACTGAGACGCGATCGCCGGAAAATCGCCTGAAAATGGTGCAGGATACGCGTTTGCGTTTTGCAATTTTGGGCGATTTGCAGCGATTAGCACAAATCTCCCAAGTAAGAACGGGCCCATAGGGTTTTATTACACTAGCGCTCTCAAAAGCGCTGGCGTTTGAGCGTTTTGCTGAAATCGCAGGCAAAATGCCCAAGTGTGCCTAAGGCCTGAAACCCTGGCTGAATGTCAGATGATTAAATAAAGCCAAATTCTAATTCCAAATTCGGTCTCGGAGTGAATTAGCCCCAATCTTGCTAAATTTTGATACAATAAAATGATTACATTTTCCAGTTGTAACAAAAAGATTGTAAGGGGTTTTTTTTGGTGTTTTTTTTTTTTTTTTTATTCGATCAAGAAATCTGATCACATTTTCTAGTTTTTCTCAATATAAGTTAGTAGTTGATTTTTCTGATAATTTTTTTTTTTTTGAAAATTGAATGGTGTAGTATAAATTGTTTTCTTTAACAGTTGGGTAAAAATGTAACATCTTAAATTGAAAAAATCGGTACTACAGAAAAGTGCAAAGGTGTATATACAGGATCTTCTAAAAAAAATTAGCATATTGTGATAAAGTTCATTATTTTCTGTAATGTACTGATAAACATTAGACTTTCCAATATTTTAGATTCAAATACACACAACTGAAGTAGTTCAAGCCTTTTATTGTTTTAATATTGATGATTTTGGCATACAGCTCATGAAAACCCAAATTTCCTATCTCAAAAAATTAGCATATTTCATCCGACCAATAAAAGAAAAGTGTTTTTAAAACAAAAAAAGTCAACCTTCAAATAATTACGTTCGGTTATGCACTCAATACTTGGTCGGGATTCCTTTTGCAGCAATGACTGCTTCAATGCGGAGCGGCATGGAGGCAATCAGCCTGTGGCACTGCTCCGGTGTTATGGAGGCCCAGGATGCTTCGATAGCGGCCTTACGCTCATCCAGAGTGTTGGGTCTTGCGTCTCTCAACTTTATCTTCACAATATCCCACAGATTCTCTATGGGGTTTAGGTCAGGAGAGTTGGCAGGACAATTGAGCACAGTAATACCATGGTCAGTAAACCATTTACCAGTGGTTTTGGCACTGTGAGCAGGTGCCAGGTCGTGCTGAAAAATGAAATCTTCATCTTCACAAAGCTTTTCAGCAGATGGAAGCATGAAGTGCTCCAAAATCTCCTGATGGCTAGCTGCATTGACCCTGCCCTTGATAAAACACAGTGGACCAACACCAGCAGCTGACATGGCACCCCAGACCATCACTGACTGTGGGTACTTGACACTGGACTTCAAGCATTTTGGCATTTCACTCTCCCCAGTCTTCCTCCAGACTCTGGCACCTTGATTTCCGAATGACATGTAAAAGTTGCTTTCATCCGAAAAAAGTACTTTGGACCACTGAGCAACAGTCCAGTGCTGCTTCTCTGTAGCCCAGCTCAGGCGCTTCTGCCGCTGTTTCTGGTTCAAAAGTGGGTTCATGCTTCCATCTGCTGAAAAGCTTTATGGAGATGAAGATTTCATTTTTCAGCACGACCTGGCACCTGCTCACAGTGCCAAAACCACTGGTAAATGGTTTACTGACCATGGTATTACTGTGCTCAATTGTCCTGCCAACTTTACTGACCTGAACCCCATAGAGAATCTGTGGGATATTGTGAAGATAAAGTTGAGAGATGCAACACCCAACACTCTGGATGAGCTTAAGGCCGCTATCGAAGCATCCTGGGCCTCCATAACACCTGAGCAGTGCCACAGGCTGATTGCCTCCATGCCACGCCGCATTGAAGCAGTCATTTCTGCAAAAGGATTCCCGACCAAGTATTGAGTGCATAACTGAGCATAATTATTTGAAGGTTTACTTTTTTTGTTTTAAAAACACTTTTCTTTTATTGGTCGGATGAAATATGCTAATTTTTTGAGATAGGAAATTTGGGTTTTCATGAGCTGTATGCCAAAATCATCAATATTAAAACAATAAAAGGCTTGAACGACTTCAGTTGTGTGTAATGAATCTAAAATATATGAAAGTCTAATGTGTATCAGTACATTACAGAAAATAATGAACTTTATCACAATATGCTAATTTTTTGAGAAGATCCTGTATACATACTGTATATACACTGTATATATATATATATATATATATATATATATATATATATATATATATATATATATATATATATATACAGTATATATATATATATATGCAATTTTTTAAGTGGTTTTTTTTTTTTTACAGTTTTTAATCTTTTTTTTTTTCATAATTGGGGCAAAAAAAAAAACACGGTAGAAATAAAAGGATTGTAAATAGATTTGGTTTTGCCACTATATACAAATTTTTTTATATAATGAAATGTGACAATTTCGCTAAACTGATTTGCGAGATTCTCATGAAGTTCGACAAAAATCTTGTACAACCATTAGTACCGATTTCTCTCATCCCTTTCAGGAAGGACTGAAACATTTGCCAGGTTGTTACTGTTATCTGTGCCCCTGTTGGGGGGACCCATTTTCGTCTATAGTGCACTGGAGAAAAGCCAAAAGAAGTCAATAAACGAGTGTTTTTGCAGTACTGTTGATGTAATTTGTTGCTTTGCAATGGGAAGGGTTTAAAGTATGTAAAAAATCTGATGCTTGACTGTGTTTTCCTGCCAAAATAATACCATAAAACACAAAATACAGACTACCATGCCAGTGCTTATAGTGTGTAGCTGTCCTTTAACAGTCTATAAAATGATTATATACGGTGTAAAATTCCAATCTCGGATCGACATTGCAACTGGCCGTATTGATAAAGCATAAACAAGCGCAGCACTTTGTATTCCCAGATGTTAAAATAATTATGTTGCCCTTGTTTTCCGGCAGGTTACTAGCTATCATTTATTGCTAGGAATATCTTATTTTTATGGGGAGCTGCCAGCTGCTGCATTGCTTTTAGCGAACGCCAGCTGAAGGTGTAAACAGATTCCGTGCTGGGAGGGAGATTTCTGAGCTCTGCGCTGCGATGTAGCTGGAGATTGGCATGTTATGTCCGCTCTTCACTTTTTAACATTCTCAGGGAACAAAAAGTTTCGGCAGCTCTCAATCTTTCACTAAATGGGTATTGCAGTAAGACACGTGAGTCTCGCTACCAACATAATGAGGTGAGGACTGAGAAAAACACATCAATAGACAGAATGGACTATAAATTCCATAGGTTGCATAGCTACAGCAAAGAGCAGTATCTTTTTTTAATTAAAGGATACCAGAGCCAAACTAACTAGGTGAAACGGGGGGAGCAGGCATGTACTGCAAGAGGTCCTGCTGCCCACCGCTCCCCAAGTTCTCCTCTGTCCCCCACTTTTCTTACCTGAATGCCACCCGCCAGCAACTTTCGGGTCGGCCGGGTCGGGCATTAATGCGCAGGTGCCGGCCCGGCTGTGCGCATCCTACATCGTGCGCCCACTTCCCGGAGCGCTCTGCACATGTACATGACATAGTCGTGACGTCATGAGCAGTGTTCTGCAAGTCTCGGTCGCGCAATGTAAGACACGCCCAGCCCGGCCAGTTCCTGCGTACTAGTGCCCAACCCGAAAGAGGCTGCCGAGGGGCATTTAGATAAGAAAGGAGGGAGACAGAGGAGAACAGGGGGCCCAGTAGAGGGTATCAGGACTGCTCGCAGTACATGCCTGCTGCCCCATTTCTCATAGTTAGTTTGTCACTGGTATCCTTTAACCCTCCTGGCGGTATGAAAAATTCCGCCAGGAGGCAGCGCGGCAGTTTTTTGTTTTTTTTTTTAAATCATGTAGCGAGCCCAGGGCTCGCTACATGATAGCCGCTGCTCAGCGGCATCCCCCCGCCCGCTTCGATCGCCTTTGGCGATCTCCGATCAGGAAATCCCGTTCAAAGAACGGGATTTCCTGGAGGGCTTCCCCCGTCGCCATGGCGACGGGGCGGGATGACGTCAGTGATGTCATTGGGAGTCCCGATCCACCCATCAGCGCTGCCTGGCACTGATTGGCCAGGCAGCGCACGGGGTCTGGGGGGGGCGAGCGCCGCAACGGACAGCGGCGATCGGGCGCGGGGCAGCGGCGATCGGTGTGCTGGCGCAGCTAGCAAAGTGCTAGCTGCGTCCAACAAAAAAAAATTAAGAAAATCAGCCGAGCAGGGCCGGAGAAAACCTCCTGTGCGGCTTACTCCGAACTACGTTCGGGGTTACCGCCAGGAAGGTTAAAGAAGACAGTTTTGTTGTACAGATCAGCAGGACAGCCAGGCAACTGGTATTGTTTAAAAGGAAATAAATATGTCAGCCTCCCTATTCCTCTCACTTCAGACATCCTTTAAATAAATATTGTTATCTGTCTGTCATAGCTTTACTATTACTAAACAGCTGCTAGATAAGGGCAAAGTGGTGATCGCTGGGAACAGTTAATGCTATTATTTTATAGCGGTGATCATCTTCTAGGCCGTCATATTTATAAAGCAGGCAATCTAAAAAGTGCTGTTATTCTGAAGAGATAGCAGCCTGTTCACCTTCTTTATAAATAGGCCCCATCTGCTGCTACTTATTAGCAGCGTGCTTACGAGTTACTACTGTTACCGGTACAATGCAAGTCAAGCTGCAGACTGCTCTAAGAGAGTGATCTGTAGCTAATAATGTAAACTGAAAGGCAGCATCTGTTGCCGGCAAATGTATTCCTGGTGCAAAATGCCTAATTTCCAATGTTAGTGAGTCAGCAGGGAATCAAAATTAACATTACCAACTGTCTGACTACACTGAAATGCACAGAAGATTGTTGCAGTAATACATTGTTTGTAGAATGTTGTAGTAATTCATTGGTTTGGTCTGCAAGACACAGAAATAGATGCTCCAGGTCCATGGTTTCGTTTTACACTTTATTGACCTGAGGAAACTGGTAAGGCCCCCAAAACGTGTTGTCTTTGTGTCCAATAAAATGTATTACCTCCCATTTTTCACATTAGGTAAGACTATTTATTTTAAATAGTTTTTAAATATTTTATAATATATATTACAGTAAAGTACCCATTATCTGGAACTCAGACAACCGGAAGTCTCAACTAACCAGCTTGTCTGAGGGATAACGGGGACTTTGTTTTTGGGGTTTTTGCAGGCTCTTAAATACTTACAGAACCTTTAGTGATGTCTTGCAGCCTTCCTGTTGCTCTTAGCGGGCTCCTAGCAGCTTCCAGCATTCGTGCGTGCAAGTCGTCACGTCACATGACCCGATGCGGGTCAGGTGACACACTGGCTTCCGTGCATGGGGGTAGCCAGAAAGCCTATCGGAGCAAGAGGAAGGCTGCTAGATGCTGGAGGCTCGTGAGTATTTGGGGGGGGGGGTTGTGCCTTTTAGGCCGGTTGCTCAAGCCGGATATTGGGGACTCTTCTATATATATATTTCCTGGGGCACCTCCTCCCAATCTCCCAGTTTCACCCTAGTGTAGGGTTACTCCCTGTATCTGATATCCAGCATTTTTTGTTTTTGCTTTTTGTTTTCATTTTTGATTTTCTGATGAGCGACCAACAACAATCGTAAGGCCTTGAACCCGCTACAAATAGCAAATCGCTAGCGATGTTTTTAATTATCGTTTTGTAAGCAATTTCATGAGCGTTTTCTGGCAATGTTGGTAGTGATTTTAAAAAGTGTACGCTTTTTGCCAGAAATTGTAATAACGATTTGCGATTAGCAATTCTAATTCCAATTGGTCCTTTCAATTTATTTTTATTTTTTTTTCAGTGTGCTGTAATTCAAAATTGCACACACATCGCTATGTGTAGCGCTTCAATACTTTACATTGAAGCACAAACGCTCCCAAAATGCTGCATGTTTTGCTAATCGCAATCACTTCTGTGGATTTTGTTACATTTATTTACATTAGCAGAGCGTTTAGCAATTTAAAGCGCTCCCTACATGCTCAAAAAAGTGCTCTAGTGCGTTCCAGGCCTAAAGAAGATTCCCAAGCTGATCTGCATGGAGATGTTATTCAAATATGTACTGTATAAGACCCAAGGTTGTCTACACCAATTTTATAAAATCATATTCACAACTGAGTAAATTTCCCAATATCCCTTATCAATCAATGTAATTTGTCTCTGAGACTTTAAAGAGAATCTGTATTGTTAAAAAGTAAACATACCAGTGCGTTAGGGGACATCTCCTATTACCATCTGTCACAATTTCGCCGCTCCCCGCCGCATTAAAAGTAGTCAAAAACAGTTTTAAAAAGTTTGTTTATAAACAAACAAAATGGCCACCAAAACAGGAAGTAGGTTGATGTACAGCATGTCCACACATAGAAAATACATCCATACACAAGCAGGCTGTATACAGCTTTCCTTTTGAATCTCAAAAGATCATTTGTGTGTTTACCTTCTGTCCCCAGCTTCTCTCATGCACTGAACATTACAGGCTTCCTGCAGACAGCTCTGCCTGTGTTTGTAATTCCTCAGTATGTGTCAGCCAGCTACTTTCACAGCCTAACAGGATTTTTATCCAGCTCTCTTCTATCACTGATAAGATAGCAGAGACACTGCTGGCTTATGTAAATACCACACACACTGGAGTGTGCATAGAGGGGCCTGGAGACTGTGCATAAACAGACCAGCATGGAAGAGTTGGCAGCCTTCCAGACACAGGCCGACAAGTCTGACAGGGGAAAGATACATTGATTTATTACAGAGACAGTTATAGTAGAAAGTGCTGCTGTAAGGCAGAGCACATAAGAACAGCTTTAGGAACTTGTAGGATGGTAGAAAAAAACGTTGTAATTTTTGGTACAGAGTCTCTTTAAAGGAGACATATACAAAAGCTGTATAAATAGTCGTATGTCATTGGTTTGTAATAAACAATATCAAACTTTATTTTAACATAGACATATCAAACATATACATCACATTTATGTAAAAATGACACTAATTCAGTGGCATAATGAATACAGTATACATATCACATACAAAATAGTCATTATAACAAACCCTGTATGGGTAAGAGACAATCATGTATTCTTCATGGTCTTAGGGAAAGATATATTACGCCACCAAGAGCAAATATGCAAAAAAGCACCAAATGTTTTGTTGTTCACATGGATAAGCTCATGGATCAACACATTTCGTGAACGGCGTTCACTTCCTCAGGAAGTAAGGATACATGTACTTACTCTGTATAACACCCAAATGGCACAGCGCAGGGATATTTAGAGTACTTACACTTCAGCTGGTATATGAATGAGTCCTCACAAATACAGGAGAGTGCAACTAGGTTCCCGCACATTTTTTTTTTACCCTTAAACGATTTATAGTGTAGCTAGAGAATTGTTGTATCCCATCGAACCGTAGGAAAAAATTGAGTATTATATCAGACCTAATGAAAAGCTTCCCAAATGGGGCTCTCAAACATAACCAACCGGAGTGGCGCAGCTTGAGACAGAATTCTCCACATGCTCTTTAGTGTGGTTACCATTCAGCATCCCACCTTCATGAGTAACACTCTCTTCATCTAATCTTTCAAGTGTACTTTACTATATGGGTGCTCCTTGTTTTTCTGTTGGTTCTTCTCCCCTTCTTGCCCTGGAGCTCATCTCATGAAGCTCCTCCCACAGGATATACCCATAGTTATTTTCAGTACAGTTCCTCTTTAAAGTGTACCAGAGCGGTGGAAGAAAGAAGATTTGATACTCACCGCAGCTTCCTCCTGCAGCATAAACACTTGTGAGTCCCATGTCGTCCACCCATGGTCTGCTTTGCAGCCATGATCAGTCCCGGTAATAGGCTCAGTTGGGTCCAATCTCGGTCTTCTACCTATGCGGGGTCCTCCTGTGGTCTGACGCTCAGCAGCAATCAGCCCTTGTAACTGGCTCAGGCGCATCAGTCCAGGTCTTCTCCGCATGCACCGACCTCCCGCGCATGTGCAGAAGACCCAGACTGAGCCAGTTACAAGGACTGATTGTGGCTGAACAGCAGGCCAGGGGAGGACGGCGAGGGACTCAAAACGTTGCTGGAGGAAGCCACAGGTCAGTATCAAATCTTCTTTTTTTCCACAGTTTTGGTCTATTTTTAGAGACTCTGTAACAAAATGTCCAGCCTTATTTCTTCTATCCTATAAGTTCCTGTACCTGTTCTAATGTGCTCTGGCTTACTGAAGCCTTTCCTAGTTGCTCAGTGTCTGTATTATCTCTGTTATATAATCTAATCTTCTTTCCTCTGTCGGGCTGAGGCACTCAGGCAGGAATGTGCAGTTCTGCGTATGATAGGATAGAAGCTATACACACCCACCTCCACGCCCCCTGCAAGCTCTGTATGAGTCACAGACTGAGCTTCTCTCAGCCTATCACATGCTGTTAGCAGCCATGTCTTTTGTTTGTAAACACTGCCTAAAACTGGCAATTACTAGCCAGGATTGCAGCAGGGAGTGGCAGAAACAGCACAGAGGGGCCCAGGAGAACATAATGAATAGAGTGGTATGTTTTTTATTGTAAGAATTTTAGAGTACAGATTCTCTTTAATGTTCTTTCATCTGCCATGACGCAGTACAAATAAATGGCATGGAATTCAGACAATTTACATGAAAACAATATAGATAATAGACAATTGGACAGCATGCCTTGTACAGTGTAAATGCCGATGAGACAATAAAGTAGATACTGAGATACCAAGATAAAGTAGGAGAGAAAGCCATGTCCATACAAACTCACAATTTACATTTTGTCTGACTCTAGTTTCAGTGAAGGCGGACAGGTGGAGGCCAATGGAAGCATGGTAAAGGCATGTCTATTAAGCACAGAAGAGCTAGTGGACATCCTGAGAAGACAAAGACCCATGAGTTATCATGACTGGACCCCCAATTCAAATACATGTTTGTCATGAGTTTTCTTTTGTTTTTGTTTTGTTCTTGCAAGTCAAGTTTTATTGACTGGTACATCTGAGAGAACAAAATAGTCAAAAGGAACCCGAGCTGATGGATGCTGCCATATTTGTTTCTTTTTAAACAATTTCAGCTTCCTGGCGTCCTGCTCATCTTCCTGGTCAGTAGAGTCTGAGTCATGCATGAAACAAGCATGCAGCTAATCTTGTCAGATTTGTTATAGACATCTGATCTGCATGCTTGTTCAGGGTCTATGGCTTAAAGTATTAGAGGCAGAGTATCAGCAGGCCAGCCAGGCAATCAGCATTGTTTAAAAGGAAATACACATGTAATCCTCCATATGTCTCTCACTTTGGGTTCAATTTAAAAACAATACAATTTCACAAGAAGGCACATTAAAAGCAAAGTTGGTTCTTGAGCGTACAGTTACAAATAAAATGCCATATTGTCACCATAGCATATTAATAGAACAGATGAGTCATGAAATGATCAAAATTATTTTATTCTCAGTCCTCGTAGCAGGGGCGTAGCAATAGGGGGTGCAAAGGTAGCAACCGCATGGGGCCCTTGGGCCAGAGGGGCCCCTAAGGGCCCTTCCTCAACTGCAGTATTGGCTCTTTATTGGTCCTGTGCTCATAATAATCACTTCTATAGATACTTTGAATAGTGGCAATCATTAGCACACTGCTCCCCATCCCCTTCTTGCACCCCTGACACTGTGGTTGCCATTGTCAGGTTTTGGTGCGCCGTATCAATTGTTATGCATAGAGTGCTAGGGGGGCCCGCAGCTCCTTAGCTACGCCACTGCCTCGTAGCTTTCTACCCCTTGGTGATCCAATGTCCATTTCATTTTTATTTAATGTGAGCTGGCTCACAAGTCAGAGGACAGACAGTCTTGCTTCTATGTCACAGTACTCATGTACTCTATACAAACCTCCACACTCAGCAATTAATTACCATCATTGATTTGCCAGCTTATTATGAACTTGCTTCTTGTGCTTGTTTCTCAAAGTGGGAATCTTATTTTTTGTTAATGTTCTTCCTGCTCATATATACTCCTGTTTGGTATTTCCACTTTCAATGTTTTGTATATATGATTGTACCTTATATATAAATTGAATATTATGTCAATTTTCTGATGTACTTTTTGGATATGCTGTATTTGTTGGATTTGCATCTTTTTCAATAAACTCCTTTGGCTGATTAAAAAAAAGTTCTTCCTGCCATTGAAGATAGTAACATTATTGGAGAATCCCCCCCCCCCCATCCCTTGACCCCGCATACATCAAATAGGGTGCCAGGGAAAAAAAAGGGTGCAGGGTATAGCCAAAATTTGAAAATATTGTCTATGACAATTTTTTTTATTGTTTGTTCATCTTTAACTGTAAGACCCCACCTAGTGGTGCCTAACCCTAAGGACCTACCTAGTGGTGCCTAACCCTAAAATCCCCCTGGTGGTGCCTAACTCTAAGACCCCACCTGGTGGTGCCTAACCGCAAGACCCCCCTGGTGGTGGCTGACCCTAAGACCCCCCTGGTGGTGCCTAACCCCAAGACCCCACTGGTGGTGCTTAATCCTAAGACTCCCCTGGTGGTGCCTAACCCTAAAACCCCCTTTTTCTGCTGCAAATAATGTTATTACAAAAAGCGATACATTGCTAAGATAATGCATATAAAAATGATAATTTTCAAGATTATTATTCTCAAAATGATATTTTTCAAACCACTTATTCTCAAAACAATTTCAGTTGGACAGGCCCAGGGCCCGTTATTTATCGGGCACCCAAATTTCTTTCCTTTAACGGCCAATAGCTGACATTTTTCATTAGTGCTTATGAGGTGCCCAAACAGTCCTTTAGCGGCAGGTACCCAGATTTCCTGATCCCTTTTCCCAACATCAACACACTGAGTCAATGCAGCAGACAAAGCCCAGGACACTTGGGGGTTACTGCTGGGATCCAACAACTTTTTTGGGGACCTACTGGGGCTTGCAGAAGACCCATTTTTGAGAACCAGGACTATATTTACAGACATACACACAACTTGTTTTCTTGCAGCATAAGATATTTTCTGAAACACACTGAGGTGGTTGTTCTGACATAAAGTTATTAATTTGACAAAATAATCTTTTGTTTGCTCAGTACGCTAAATGTTATCTCAGCATGATAAAGGACTAGGGCAAAGGAAAGCCAATTGTGTTTGCTGAAGACCTTGCCAAATGCATCTGTACTGACGTTATGAACTTTCAGTTTAAAGCTGGGAATTATTGATGGTTGTGTAAAATATCAGTTTTAAAGAGAGTTATTCAAAGGAGAACAAAAGCCTGCAATGAGTATGATTATCTTATCCTAAAGTGAACCTTAACCGAGTGTGGGAAAAAAGTTTCACTTACCTGGGGCTTCCAGCAGCCCCCGGAGACATCCTGTGCCCTCACTGGCCTGTAATGATGCTCCGATCCCCTGCCACCACTAAGTTTTGTTTTCGGTGACTGGCCAGTGTGCCTGTATGGCCTGGCCGCGCACGTCCCTTGTTCGCGCTATCCTCACCTTGACCGTCCAGGTAAAAGAAACTTTTTTCCAACACTTGGTTAACACTTTAATTATCCAAGTGTAGGTATATCACCAATATAGACCAATACAGGTAGAGGTACAATAAACACTGGTTACAGCAGACTTGAAGTAATTATTTACAGTAGACGCCGTTGGTACTGGTCATATCCTGGGGAAACATTTCATTGGTCAGTAAACCCTCTTAAAACCAATAGTCCATATATATGTGGACTATAATTGTTGTCAAATCTCTTTATTTGCTTTTCAAACAGATAAAATAATTTGTAAAGGATGTAAAGTTACAAATAAAAGCAGGTAAACACGTGTGTAATGCATCGGTCTGGTTTTTTAAATTGTTACAATCAATCTGAAAAAATGATTGAAATTCTTGAATTGAAAAGAAATGTTATAAATGTTATGGTGTACCATTGTACTAAAAAAAGTGGAATAAAACTCTGACATAACATTCAATAAAAGTGTGTTTTGCTACTTTTTATTACCCATATAGTTATCATATTTGCTTTTGTGCACAAGTAATATTGTCTGTCTACAAATTACAAATTCCCAAAGTACAGTTTATCTGCTCTGTAAGCTGCCATTGCATTTTACTGCATAGCTGCTGTATTTTTTTTTAAATATTCTTTATTTATAAGTAAATTTCCATAAAAGCACAGACACAAAAGTTCAGGAAAGGACACATACAATGAGTAATTCCTGTTAAAGAACTGTTAATCATATTTATATATGTCGACAATCAACCACCGCTGTCAAACTGAGCAGTAACACAAAACACATTAACAAGAACACACTCATGAAAGACCCACCCCAGGGAACCCAGCAGAGGAAAATTGAGTTAGACTGTGTATAGACATGTCTTAAAATCTTTAATATCTCGAGCAAAAAAAATAAAAATAAAAGGTGTGTTTGTCAATCTATAGTCATACCATATTATTTGGGTAGCCCAGCACCCTTAAGGGAGCATACATCAGGGCTCCCATCATATATCAAATTTCTGCAAGCACTGAATAACAAAACTGTCCCCAGGGTGAAAAGAAAACTATATCAAGAAGAATAAAGGACAGAGGAAGGAGAGAAAGATCATGAGAAGGAGCAAACAAAGTAAGGTGGTCTATTGACACACTGGGAGCTATCCACCCTGTAAACGCAACGCCAGGATCCTGGTGGCCCACACACAGTCTAGCTAGACCTTGTTGGCCCTGAGCAGAATCGAATTACGTAGAGGTAAGGGTGGCATATTGTGGAGACTCCTTGAACTTGAACTAACTAAACCAAGTCTTCCAAAATTGTTCTTCCATTTCATGTATGGTAGAGGTCAAGTCCTCCAGCCATTGAATCTTATCTACTTCTTTAAACCAGTTCTGTAAAGTAGGAGGGTCTGGAGATTTCCATCGCCTAGCTGTAAGAACCTTAGCTGCATTAATAAGATGCCTTGCCTAGGGTTTTCTTATACCTTCTGGAGGACCATGAGTTGTGGTGCAGCAAAAAGACGGCTGGTGAGTCTGGAGACAAGATGTCTGTCAAAACCTGCATTTGTGTGCGGACCTCTAGTCAAAACTGGGAGAGCCTAGGACAAGCTCAAAAAATGTGCAGCAGGGTACCGGGCTCCAAGCCACAGCGCCAACATAACGGGGATGAAGTTGGGTACATCTCATGGAGCCTAGAGGGTGTATGATACCATCGGGTAAAAATGTTATACGCTGCTTCTTGACTTCTGGAAGATATAGATGACTTGTGTACAAAGATCAGGATTTTCCTCCACTCATGAGCGCTAAGGGAGACATTCAAGTCATGCTCCCATTTTGCCTTAAGGATGACAGAGGGGTCATCAGTATCATTCAGCAAGGAGTATGTTATGGATATCATACCTAGGGTTGAGCCGAAATTTTCGAAATTTCGCGTTACTATAATTACACATGCGAAATTTGCTATTACGGCGCGAAATTATGGTAGCGTAATTGCCATTAAAATCGTAATTGATAATACCGTAAGCGTAATTTTTAACGCGTAATTTCGCGTTTCGTTCATAATGTAATTTCACGTACAACTATACCGTAATTTCACGTTAAACCATAACGTAATTTCGCATTTCTTCGTAATTTCGCAAATTTCGTAATTACTTGTTAGCATTAGCATTAATGCATTAGCCAATCAGAAGCGAATCAGAAGTAGTCAGACGAACGCTAACAAATTTTCGCATATGAACGCTTTTTCGCGTTAAATAATGTAAAAACTAAGCATGCGCAGTTCAAGGGTGTATTGACAAGAATGTTTCTACGCATAGAGCAAGCTTTTTCGCAATAATTACACTGTGATCAATGAGAGTAATATGAACTATCGCGAAATTACGTTATGTAACTGCGCTTACAAACGGTTGCATGCAAGGCAAACGTAATTTCACGATACCCACTGTAATGCGAAAGCTACGCGAAAATTACGCTTACACGGAATTTCGCGAAATCCTTCTTCATTACGATTATGTACTTACGGCCATAATCGTACTTACACTAATAACGCGAAATTTCGCGAAATCGTAATTAAGTCATTACGCTCACCTCTATACCTCTGATTGGCCCAGTCCCCATGCATGTCTGCTCAAATGGCGTGAGAGGCCTACTAAGGAAGAGTTCCCCAACCCTGTCCTCAGGGCCCACCAACAGTACATGTTTTGCAGAAAACACAAACATACACAGGTGAGGTAATTAGTGTCTCAGCAGAGCTGATTACCTACCTGTGTGGATTTCCACAAAACATGCACTGTTGGTGGGCCTTGAGGACAGGGTTGGGGAACACTGTAAGGGTTTCCTTGCTACCTTGCTGCGGTAGAAAATGCCAAAACTGAATCCAGCTCCAATGGTCAGATTGTCAAGGGAACAAGGGGAATCCATTCCCCATCTAGTAGGAAGTGATGGGCCCTTAGAGGCTGAACTGCATGCCAAGAAGGGTAACTTCTGGATTGAGTTCCCAGGGGGAAAGCTGGATTGCCAAGGACGGGAAAGAGAGGCGATGGACAGGGTGACATATTTGTTAAGGGTTCATACTTCGAGAAGACCTTAAGGCTGCTTACACACAGGGACGTTACAGGCACACGTTAGTGCGCCTGTAACGCTCCCCCAACGCACAGCAATGTAACTCAAGTGGGCTATTCACACAGCCCACGTTGCGTTACATGTAACGCTGCACGTTGCCCGGAAAGTGCAGCATGCTACGGCGTTAGAGCGGCTATAGCCGCGTTAGACTGTTTGCACATGCGCAGTAGGGGGCGGAGAGGAGGCGGGGAGAGCCAGCTACAGTAGCCGCACACATGGCTACTTAATATTCACTGCACTGGCGGCCGCTGATTGGCCGGCGGGACCACGTGATGCGGAGTGTCTCGCTCCGCGTCACGTGGTCCCGCCGGCCAATCAGCACCACTCTGGGAGACTTTATCGGAATAGAGCCGCCTAACGCGGCTCACTCTACCATCGGCTCTTGCAGCACCATACGTTGTGTTAGGTGCACGTTATGCGACCTTAACGTGGCACCTAACGCAACGTCTTGGTGTGCAAGTAGCCTAAGGGTATTAGCAACAAGTGCGGCTGCTAGGTCCGAGATCTTTAGGGTATTGGCTTGCCATGGTATCCAGGTGAGGCCTCCATCCATCAATTTGTTCTCCATTCCATAGCTGCTCTATTTATATATGAAAATCTATCTAGTGATCACTTCTCAATTGCACACATACTAGAAGCAGAGAGAGCTCAGTTTCGGCAGTTTGCTAATGTTTACTAAATGTATCTGACAAAGGAATGTAAACAAAAGATAATGTTATCACCTCTTCTGATGCGGCCAAAAGCTGCCCACTGAAGCAAGGAGTTTTCCACTGAAGAACAAAGTGCTGTGTTTAACTGTTTGATTGCTGTTTTGCTACATTTTTTTTGTGACAGTAGATTTTATTATGTAAATAACCTTTTAGCGCAAAGAGGAAATGCTGAGTTTCATACCACTTTGGGCTTGATTCACAAAGCGGTGCTAACTGTTAGCACGCCTGTGAAAACCCCCTTAGCACGTCTAAACCAGCTTTTCGCGCGCAAAACTTTATGCGCGAAGTGCCCATTAAAGCCTATGGGACTTAGCGTGCGCATAGGACTTTGCGCGCAACACTTTGCGCGCAAAACTTTGCGCGCGATCTGATTGAGAAATCCGGTGCTAACCTACTTAGCACCCTGGTTAACACGTCTAAAGACTTGGTAGCACTCCTTTGTGAATCAAGCCTTTTAAGTGTAAAATTTTCAGAGAAAGAGCACACTTTCTATAAGATAATTCAGACTGAAAGAAAAATTGTATTTCATTGATCCACACACATCCATCAGTTATATCTATTAAAAAAAATCCACCAAGTGGAATAATAATTTCTTTAAAGCAGACCTGAACTCAGAACTTCCTCTCTGCTCTAAAAGATATGCAAAAGCATAATAAACTTTAAAGAAAAACATTTCTTTGTTACAGCTGATACAAATCCTGCAATAAATCTGCAGTGTATCTACTTCATGCTTTCATGGAAGCAGACATATTGTTAACATCCTGTGCTTTCAAATTAGCCTCTCTGCTGTGGCAGTCAGTTGACAGAAAGCACTGGCTCCAGAGTCTTTGGGTCCTATCCACCAGGTCATGGATGGTTTTACACATACCGCTCACACTGCCCAGTGGAGCATTAGCACCAAAATCCTGATACTGGAACCAGCCCTTATGAGACTTGTAACCGCCAGTGGCGTACCTAGGGCAATTGACACCCTGTGCTGGATATTAAATGCCCCCCCCCCTTCCCGCCAAAAAAAGGGAAGGATTGAGTGTGGCATGCTAAGCACGCCACGGTGGGTAATGCCAGGTATAGGTGCCCCAGTATAGATAACCTGCAATAGTTGCCCCTAGTATAGGTAGCCTGGAATAATTGCCCCAGTATAGGTAGCCTGGGATAATTACCCCCAGTATAGGTAGCCCGGAATAGTTGCTCCCAGTATAGGTAGCCTGGAATAATTGCCCCAGTATAGGTAGCCTGGGATAGTTGCCCCCAGTATAGGTAGCCTGGAATAATTGCCCCAGTATAGGTAGCCTGGGATAATTACCCCCAGTATAGGTAGCCTGGAATAGTTGCCAGCAGTATAGGTAGCCTGGAATAGTTGCCCGCAGTATAGGTAGCCTGGAATAGTTGCCCCAGTATAGGTAGCCTGGAATAGTTGCCCGCAGTATAGGTAGCCTGGAATAGTTGCTCCCAGTATGGTTAGCCATCCAAAGTACAGCGCAGCTGGAAGATGTGCTGTTATCTTACCTGCTCCACCGCAGAGTCCACCGATATCCAACATCCTGTCACCGCTCAGCTCTCCCCTACTGCCTTTTCCTTTATCACGTGATTAGGCGAGTGCAGGAAGCGATGACAGCACTAGGGGGAAAGCTATGCGGTGACAGGAAGTCTGACATAGCTGGACTTTAGGGAGCAGGTGAGATGGCGGCAGTGCACATCTTCCAGCTGTGTGCTATACTCTGCATAGTGGCTCCCGGGCCCCAGACACTGCGGCTGCAGGGGGACTGGTTCTCACCACCCCTGCATGCTTAGACCCGGGGTCCCTGCGCTACACCCTCTATACGCCACTGGGAACCCGCTGCTACTTCCATACCCTGCTCCCTAGCTACAGTGTTGGACAAAAACGCATATAGCTGCATTGGCAACGTATACATGAGGTAAGCCTTGTCCATCCGGCCTGAACGGCCTATCAGCCTGTCATTGTGACCTTTCTAATAATGGTATATGTGCAATGCATAAAACTTAAAGAAAACCTGAACTGAAAATTAAAAGTCAAAATAAGCATACACAAGTCATACTTACCTCCCTTGTAGTCTACTCCTTAATCTCTTTCTCCTCTCCCGCGTCCTGTTTGTTCACTGTGATCAAGGGAATTTTCCGTCCTCCATTTTGAAAATGGCCATTACCCATAACAGCTTTCTGGTCAGCACACTGTTAAACTGTAACTTCGCCCACTTGAGCCATAGGGAAACATGGACATTACCTGGTACATCAGTTTTCCTCTCAGCTATAACTGACAGCCACTGATATTTTATTGACAGCAACTGATATTTTATTGACAGCAACTGATATATTTCAGATCTGACAAAATATTGTCAGAACTGGAAAGGATTATTGTCAGAAGAAAATGGTGAGCTTCTGAAAGGAACTTATGGCAAGGTAACTATGTAATGTTCATTTGAAGTTACCTCATGTGTTTATTTTAAATATTTTTACTCAGTACAGGTTCTCTTTAATAATATATTCCACACAATATGCATTAAAATTACAGGACTGAACTGCGACTTTAAGAATACATATAAAAATATATATATTATGTGCATTTCCCCTAATGAGATGCCCAGCAGTAGATCATTGTGTTTTCAGTGCGGCGTTAGCTCAGTTTCTCCCCTGTTATTACCGTGAGTGAGACTCAGCATAACAACCTTCAACACACAAAGACTTAATGGCCTAATGTCCATTTAATCTGCCAAGCAGAAATAAGCCTGTAATTATTTCCAAAGTGCTATGTGTAATATCAACTAAAGTAACAATTAAAACAGTTAATTAGTGTAATGGAGCTGTTCATGATGCTACTCACCTCTATTGATAACAAATTATTGCTGATTGTTAGAGGAATGCCAGAGCCAGACAGAAGGCAGCATGTTACCTGGACTGGATATTGGCTTTGACATGTATTGTCATGCATTTACAGTATATAGTGCCAACATCATCCGGTGTCACAACTCATGTCACCAGCCATCCTTCACAGGGGCTCACAATCCAACGGCCCCAATAGCTTGTGGGGTAAGAGGGGCTGCATGACTAAGATGAAGGTCATTATCGACCAACCTTAAAGGAACACTATTGCGAAAAAATTTAAAATTTAAAATGCATGTAAATATATACAAATAAAAACTACGATTCTTCCAGAGTAAAATGAGCCATAAATTACTTTTCTCCCATGTTGCTCTCACTAACAGTAGGTCATAGAATCCTGACAGAACCGTCAAGTTTTAAACTAGTCCATCTCTTCATGGGGGATTCTCGGGAAAGCATTTCTTTTTTATAAGGACATTCCCTGAAAAGGATTTATACAAAGATGTTGGCTAGCCTCTCTGTTTACTGTGCACTTCTTTGGCAGTTAGACAGAGCAACTGCCATTCACTAAGTGCATTTGAAACTAAACAAAACCCTGAGAATCCCCCATGAGGAGATAGGCTAGTCCAAAACCTGTCGGTTCTGTCAGATTTCTACTACCTACTGTAAGTGACAGCAACATAGGATAAATGTCATTTATGGCTCATTTTACTCTGGAAGAAATGCACTTCTTATTTGTGTGTATAAAGACAAAAGCACGTGCACCTTCCGTCCATTGCTGTTTCGTGTTTATTGACAGTGGATCACATCCAAACAGGAAATCATGGTCAAAATGGTGTACTGGCCTGTGTGACATCTGTGGTGAAGGAGGTGGGTGGGGGCCATTTCGGCCGTTTCTTGTCAAACTGACACTTGGTCACATGGCGTTGATGTAAAACGCAGCATGACCAAGTGTCAGTTTGACACGAAACGGCCATCGCTTGTACTCCGTTACTACCCGCCACCCACCTCCTCCACCACGACTGCCACACAAGCCAGTACACCATCTTGACCATGATGTGAAGTATTTCCTGCTTTGGACGTGATCCACTGTCAATAAACACGAAACAGCAACGGACGGAAGGTGCTTTTGTCTTTATACGCATGATCTGATGTCTTCCTTCTTGTACTACAACGGCGCACACATCTCTAGCCAATAACTCTTCAATTAACATTGAAGACTAAAAACAACCTAGAACCGCACCTGCAAGCTGACATGATACTTCAAATAAAATATAAATGACTTCTTGCAACCAGAAGAAGTGGCAAATCCAGACTAGGTCCTGAAGATAACCATGAACACTAGTAGTAATATTAAGAAGAAGAAAATAAAACATTTCAAGTATGGTTCAATTAGTACAATGTACCTTGTAATAGTAAATAAGTAAGGTGTCTGATAAATACTACTGTAACCTATTTACCTAAGTGAGGTTGGCCTTTTAGTCATCACCTTATTAAGGAAATGATCAGATAGCACCATAAGCCCTCTCATTGTATTACCCTTGCCTCCTTCTAATGCCGGGCATACACGGCACATTTCTCTATTCAATTATGCGCCATTCCCGCTCGTCCGCGTGTGCGCGCGGATCGATTGCCGCTTGTCCCCGCTGCAGCGGCTAATGAGCCGCTTGTTTCTGGGCATTGTTCTCCCCGCCGGTATCGAGCACAGTATCGATCCGGCGGGGTATCGGACACGTCGAATATTGTCAATCGAGCCATCAGGCACGATTGATAAGCCTCCCTTCCTGCCGTGTATGCCCAGCATAAGGGCATACATGTGTAGAAGACATTCTAGTCCTTATCATTAGTACAGCGGCCCTTTGTAAGGTCCATGGTAAGGGATCTTCTGCTCCTCATTTCAAGATGCTTCCTAAAATTGGGAGAAATCAATATGCCAGTTATATAGTGATGCATTTGAGTCTATGGAGTTTACTGCATGTTTTAGAGGGAAGTATTGTGCCAAGAGGTGGGACGAGTCTTTAGAACGCTTAAAGGGGGCAACAAAATCATGAGGTATTTATTTTAATTTTTCCTGTCCTAGTATTAGAATTGATAAGGGATAATTATTTTTTTACAACGGTAGAAATATTTTAATAAAGAGGCTAGTATAGCCTTAGTTGTTATTCTTCTATTCTAAATAGATTTTGAAGTTTATAAAGCATTCCTTATTTTACTGTTACAGTTTATAGAGGAACTGAAATGACAGGTGCGATAACCACAGCTATCTAAGTAGGTAATTCCTACCTTCTTACATCGAAGCTGTATTTCTTTTTTCTTTTTCTCCCTGTAAGGGTTAAGAATCCAGAGCTGTAACTTTCAGTTTCTCTGCACTCTCACAAATAACCAATTAGAGCTGGTAAAACTGCGTAGCTAAGGAACATTTCTGAGTGCAGGGAACAGATAGCTCAATAGTTTACTTAATTAATTTGTCTGTGTAGGACTTGAATAACATTAAGGGCTGGTTCAGGCGAGTGTCTGAACCAGCTGTGTGGCATCTCACTCAAATGCCGTTTTGGCAACCTGAGGTGGTGGCTTTCCATCATTTGGCAATGTGTCATGTTTTGACCTTAAAAGCCACAGAAATTTTGCACTTAGCTGACCCTGGAGGCTACATGTAGCACCAAGGACAAAAAGAAATGACGGAATTGAGTGTGGCATCTGTGGAAGCAATGGTAAAAGCTAGTGTTGACGTTTAAAAAACATTGGCCATCAATTTGAATGAGCAGCGCTTGAGCCATGAGCACCGCTTCCATCGTTTATTGCAGGTTCAACACTCGTGTGAACCAGCCCTAAAAACCTGGCAGCTGAGACAATCATCGATTTAAAAGGAGATTTCAACTTTTAAATACAAAACAAGACTAAAGGTCTCCAGGAAAGTCCTATTTAGGAGTAGGACTATAGATATAACTAGCGGACCCGCGATGTAGCATACGCTGCATAAGAGGGTACCGGCCAGGAAGAGGGTATTGGGCACAGCGGTGGGGAGGGGGGTCAGACTCCCTCACCTGGGTCCCCATCTGTGCTCCCCCTCCAGCTTAAGTTCAGCAGCAGCCGCCGCCGCTATTAGTAAGAGGCAGCGGGCGAGGATGACTCACCTCTTCCTGTATTGTAAGTGGCCGGCATTGCAGGAAGTGACGACACTGGAACGCACGCTGGAACGTGGAAGCAGTGAGTCATCCCCGCCCACTGCCTCTTACTAATAGCGAGGCTGCTGCTGAACTTAAGCTAGAGGAGGAGCGCAAATGGGGGACCCAGGTGAGGGAGGGGGGCCCTGAGCCCCCTCCCTGCCGCTGCACCCAATACCCCCTTCCTGCCTGCTACCCCCTCCAGCTCGGCGGCAAGTGTAGGGCCACCCCTGGGGGCAGGGCGCTACTTTTTCTTCTTGCTTGAACTGGCCCCTTCTTCTTGCTTGGACGGGCCCTTGGGGCAGGGCGCTACTTCTTCTTGCTTGAAGGTTGAGGCACTTAGCCTATTATATATATAGATTGTTTATCTGATTAATTTACCTTAAATTCAGGTTTGCTTTAATATTCTACTTGAAACTACTGTACATCCTGGGAAAGCAAAACATAGCTGATTTGTTGTCCAGTGAACAGCTTCACTTCTTCGTATTTTTTCAGATCCTTGGTGGTGGATGCAGAAGAGGAGAGATTAAAATGGCCAGCATTTCTCTGGGATTTAATTTGGAAAATATATCTTATCTTTAGCAGTCAGTGTCTGATATACAGTAACATGGGCTGATTATTCAGCTATGTGAGCAGTTTGGTGCTCATCTTGTAATTCTGATGCTCCCAACCCACCTGGTGATCACATGGATGCAATTTTGTTTTGTTTTTTAGGTTTTGGACTTAGCTCAGGGTCAGATGTTGTTTGCTAGTTTGTATAAATGTTTACTGTAGCGGTTATTTCCATTTTTAGAAAGTTAAATGGGGCAGTTTCTGTAAAAAGTTGCTTTATACCGTAGTTAGGCAATGTTTGAAGGGTTTTAAGGAACGGTTTGTTTCATTTGGACAATAGGAGAGCAGGTTTTGTTATTAATATTGTTTGATTGGATTTTTTTACTTCTAGTAGCCTGTCATTCGATGTATGTGGCTAAGTTATTAAAGGACAACTGAAGTGACAAGAATACCAGTTGCCTGGCTGATGTACTGAAAGATAGGAAAAAGAACCGAGAGCCAAATCTAGTGTAGTATGTTCAACAATGTGGCAAATGTATTTGAATGAGATTATACTCACAAGTGTGGGTCACCACGCAGGCGACCACTGTAAAGACGGGTGGGGAGAATTATTACCTGACCCCACTCAGGTTTAAAAAGTCGCTCTCTATAGACAGGAAAAATTGGGGATACACCCCTCCACCAAGGGTGGACAAGATATGTATAACAATGAAAAATAGAGGCGCCAAATCAGAATAAAATGGGTTAAAAACCGTCTAAAAAGAGGGGGTGGGTGGAGCCGCTCCCCTCGGTAAATGACCAGGCCAAATCCAGCCGTAATTATTGCAGGAAATATTTATTCACAAAACAATTTGTCTCCAAATACAGTGCAACGCGTTTCACGGGCAAGACTCCCGCTTCATCAGGCAATAGAGATAGGAGAACACAAATGTGGGTCAGCATAGAGCCTGAGCGCCTCTGTAGAGCCTGAGCGCCTCTATTTTTCATTGTTATACTGCTGATGTACTGGGCTGCAGCAGTGTCTGAATCACAACAGAAACAAGCATGCAGCTAATCTTGCAGATCTGACAATAAGGTAAGAAACATCTGATCTGGTGCATGCTTGTTCAGGGGCTATGGATACAAGTAGTAGAGTCAGAGGTTCAGCAAGACAGCCAGGCTGGCAGGGCATAGATTTCAGAATCAGAATCAGTTTTATTTCGCCAAGTACAGCAGAGCTGTACTCGGAATTATTTGTGGTACACATGCCATAGGCATAGTATAGGAAGACAAGACGTACAACACCTGACCCTCGTTAGTAACAGACCCCGGTCATCAGTTAGTGTTCTTTCTGTCGTGCAGGAACAGTCAATACTAATAGTAGTAATGACAATAATAGTAGTAATAATGATGATGATGGTGGCCCCCATACTGCCCAGGGCAGTGAGAACCAGGGTGGGCAGCGGTGAGAACTGGCTGGAAGGCCCCTCTAGGGCATGCCAGAAGGCGGGCCTGACGGGGGGAGGTTGGAGTTCAGCAGCCGAACCGCTTGGGGGAAGAAGGTGTTCTTCCGTCTGGAGGTTTTGCATGGTATAGTCCTGTAGCGGCGGCCCAATGGGAGGAGCTTGAAGTAGCGTCCGCCTGGGTGGGAGGGGTCATGGGAGATCACAGTGGCCCTCTTCATCATCCTAGCGGAGCGGAGGAGATCAAGTGGTGGAAGAGGAGACCCGATGATCCTCTCTGTATCAGTTATGACTCTCTGTAGTTTGTATTTTTCACTGGCCATTTCACCGCCGCTGCGAGCATTCGCCATGTCCATCGCTCCCGCCGATCTCGACACTTAATTCCCGCTGTCTCTCACCGCAGTTCACTGGCTCTGCCTGTCTCTATGACGGCAGAGCCGCCTGTCTCTATGACAGCAGAGCCCTGTGAGACGGTCAATGGCTCCTGGCCCTGTCTTCCAATGTAAGCAATTCCTATTGGCTTACGTTGAAAGACAGGGTCAGGAGTCAATGAAAGCGGGTTTGTCATTGGGATGGCTGAATAAAACTTCAGTTCAGTGTGGTATTATAGAAATGTTTCTCTCTTCTGGGTCTGTAACAGGTCTCACTTATTTCAAATCAGGGCATTGATTGGATATGTTAAGTTGGATTTGACTGACGAGGTGATTCAGTGACTGGGTCGGTGGGGGTCTAAGCCCTTTTGTCTCTTTATCAGACCTGGGTTTTGTGCTTATTTATCACCTGTCATTTATTTTTCTGGGGCCATGTTTAGAGTGTCATGCTGGGAACACACATTACGTTTTTTCGTGCGATAGATGGATCAGATAGATAAAATCCGTCATGTCCGAAATTGCTCCTGATCGTTTCCACACTCGATTTCTCATAGCGGTTAATGGAAAAAGATAAGAAAAACGAATGTAGATAGGAGAATCGAGCATGAAATAGAGTGTGGAATGGTGTCGAAAAAATGATAGGGGGGCAAAATCGCAGGAAAAACCGTAACGTGTGTACCCAGCATCTTGTTTACATGATTTGAGTTATTTTAGACATTTACAAATCTGTATGTGGATAACAAAATGGAGGTCAACGAGATGTTAATAATTATGAATTTATGCAAGTTGTATGCTAACTCCCACCTCTCCCCCTTGGGGCCCAAAGGTGCCAGTATTTTCTTAGATCTTAGTATCACCCTTGTCCTGATTAAAGAGGAGCTGTCAGCCATACTATCTCCGAAAAACAACAACACACATATAAGTAGATAAATACTTGCTCAACTTACATAACATATGTATTGCACTGTCCACATTTTGATTTTTGTGATTGTTTTATAGTAAAAAAAAAAAAAAAAGAGAAAATGCTCCTTAGGATTTTCCATTATGACTCTGTTTATCTTGAAGCCAATCCTTACATCACTTCCTCCCTTACTCCATCTGTGTACCATTGCCCGCCTCCCCTCCCAGTCTTCAGACACTCCCACCCAGTTCTGCAGTAGAAAGTACATTGTTTCAGCATGAGAAATATTGGTCAATCAGAGAGGAACAGAGGCGCGGGAGGGGAAAACGGGGTTGGGGAAGAGGCTTTAGACAGTCAGGCTGCATTACTTATGTCTGAGGGGAAAGTAAAGAAGAAAAAAAAGAAAACCCAGCATGCCCTGCAACTTCCTTTGTGCAGCAGATGTACCAAATAATAGCCAGGAAACTGGGGAATGATCTTTTATGGAGAAGAAAAATAAGATTTTTAACTTTTGGATTGCCTGGTTAGCATCCTTATTACTTGTTTACCAGATAAAAATAAATAATTGATTTTTGATGTTATGCCCAACAGTTACGCTTTAATGGAGGTTGGGATTTAAAATAAATAGTCTTTCCTCATGAGTGGAATAGACAGTAAATAAAACTTTATTGGACACAAAGAAGATGTGTTTTGTGGGCCTTATCTGCTTATTCAGGTCAAAAGTACAATGTCTGTAAGGTGGAGCCACAAACTTGGAGTGCCTTTTTGGGGCTGCCTGGTCTCCTGCTTACGTCTGCATTGACCGTCACATGTTGCATACAGCAGAGGACCTATTCGGGCATCAGCATCCTTACAGGTCAGGTGTGCTCGCCAACAGCCTTCACACCCCTCCAATAACAGAATCAGAATACCACTCTCACTCTTACAACACAGTTTCTATAAACAAATTGAGCTGTTTACTTGTCTTTATATTTTTCTTAATTGATAAAGAAGAGTCACCCTTGCTGAAGTACCATTACCTGTTTAGGGACACTCATAGACATTGTGCTAATAATACTGCTAGCAGATAGATACAGCACATAATGACTGATAAATGCAAGAGATAAGCCTTTATCATCTATATACTCATCACATTCTGTCATTTATGGCTGCCTGTTGTTTGCTGGGATTGCTGAATCACTGACATTACTTTAGAGTTGCATTATGTTTTCTCATTTAGCTCTGATTATTATTTTTTGTTTGCCTTCACACCTACGTAAACTGAGAGGATAAGACACAAAATGAAGAATGAAACAATGGAAGAGCTACCATAACTAACCTCCTTCTAAAGCCTGACCCCGAGGAGGCGGTGCTCGTTATCTGAGTCAGTCAAATGCTTTATTTCAGTTGTCTTCTTCTAAACATTGGCCAACTTTCCGGCTGGCTTGTTGAATTTCGACTGTATTTCTTTTAATTACTCACCATGAACAAGAAAGGAAATTATGAGTCTGATTTATTAAAGCTGCTCCAGTGATTCCCGAGTGGGGATATCATAAGTGATCTTTTTAAAGTAAATCTGAGACAAATGAAAAAGATGGCTTTTACTTACCTGGGGCTTTTTTACAGCCCCCTTAGTTAGTTAGGTTCCTCGGCATCCTCTGGTTGCCTCCATTGTGCCGCTGTTAACCCTGATAAAGACTACAGTGCATGTGCAGCCCGACCACATGTCCACTCGCTCCTGTGGTTCTTGAAAACCTTATTATATATGGCCCATTACAAGCAGGTTTGTAGTAAAACATTTCAATCCAGTTACAAAGGGAGTCTGTTATTTTTCTTGTTCTAACCAAATAAGATGATGCATGAATTAAAGGTGAGCTTCCACTCACAAAGTAAGCGTCTGGATCCCACCAACAACAAGTGTTTTAAAAGCACAAGTACTGTATATACTTGTGTATAAGCCTAATTTTTCAGCACAAAAAATGTGCAGAAAAGTTACCCCCTCGGCTTATATGAGAGTCGGTGGAGCAGGTTTTGCTACTGGCATTGAAGCGCAAGTATCGTGCCTCTGGTAATCCTACTCTTGCAATCTGGCTCCCTGCTGTTTCCGTGCCCCCCATCCCCTGCAACATGGTGTGCAGAGTGCGCTCAAGAATACCTGTGTCCCCCAGCATGTGGAGTGGAGCATGCCAGCAACCTTTCAGTGGTGCAATGAGTGGGATTTCTTCCCTTGTAGTGTCTTGAGACATTGCTGTATCATCCTTGGGGCAAATCTGGCTATAGGGAGGGGAGCTAACTTGTACTGCGGGCACATCTGGCTTTTGTGGAGGGGCTATATTGAGGAGGCAGCTTATACGCGAGTCAATCACTTTTTCCTGTTTTCTTGGAGAAAAGTGGGTACCACTTATACATGGGTTGGCTTATATGCGAGTATATACAGGTAAGTGAGCATACAATTAAATGTGTAAAAATAATTATACACAGAAATATAGAAGTTTCATTTCTTCATATAGGTATAATATCCATACCAAGCAAATCCCATCTACTAACTTCCTAGGCAACGTGTGTGGCCAGAAGCCTTATTACTGCTAATTGGAATACAGTACAACTTCCTAACTTTTCACAGTTAAAATGCCAAGTGGACTTTAAAAATGGAAAGGTCTATCAGAATCCATCAAAATAAGAGGGAGACTCCTTATCTTTTGAGTATTGAGTGGACCAACGTTCCCGCTTAAAGAGAACCTGAGGTGGTTCATGGGGGGCAGATGGGACACAGAGGCATGTTCTCTGCCTCATTACATGCCTCTCTGCCCCCCCCACCGCTGCACTATAGCCCCCCGAGATTAGCGACAATATTTGTCGCTATCTCAGAGGTAAACATAGGGGAGAAGGATTTCCCATTTACAGCGCCCGCCAGGGGCATTCCTGCAGGGTTTCCAGAGCTGCAATTGGGCAGTTCTCTCTCCCTGGCCATGCCCCCTGATGCTCCCCCGCCTCCCTGCACGCTGTGAATGAGAGACACAGCCTGTCATTCCAGTGTCGTGACTCAGAGGTCATGAAAGTGAAAGTGGGCCAGTTTAGCCCACAGGAGCGGAGTGGAGTGGCGTTTTTTCCGGCTACCTGATCTACTCAGCCCCCAGATCAGGTACCCTACATTTTTTTTAATCTATGAGCTCACCTCTCTTTAAGCTTTTGCACTAACCTCCTATAGGGATATTATTAGCACTCAACTCCCTCTCCTTTCTTTTCAAGTCCCTTTTTATTATTATTACCCACACAATCAATATAGAGTCACTAGAGGAGCCGTGAAAGATTCCCTTCAGGATACAATATTTAATATCACATTCTTCCTTTATCTGAAACTCTCCTAAGGTCTAGACCAGGCATGGGCTAACTTGGCCCTCCAGCTGTTAAGGAACTACAAGTCCCACAATGCATTTGCCTTAATGAGTCATGACTGTGGATGTAAGACTCCTACAAGGCATTGTGGGACTTGTAGTTCCTTAACAGCTGGAGGGCCAAGTTTGCCCATGCCTGGTCTAGACCTATAAGACACATTAGTCCATATGCATTTCCACTTTTATCCAGCATTTTCTCCTAGGTAATTGTTTTTCTTCTTCTTTTTAAAATAACTTTCCAGCACTTTTTAACTGAAAAAGTACTGAGAAGTAAGTACAAAAGTATTATCAAAATTATTATGAGTATTTTCTTGCTTGCTGGCGGCTTGGCAGGCATTTTATTGACACATTTTTAAAATATCACCTAGGAGAAAACTAGGTGAAAAAGTGAATTGCATATGGGCCATTGATTTTTCCCCATGAACAATTACCTCTTTTAGAGGTCAAGCTAAATGTTCCATTGGTCCATTGCCTTGAGATCTACTACCTGGTTTATCAACCTTGTTTAATTTAACCATTCCATATTTGTTAATTTCTTTATTAAATCAGTTACATAGGGTTTTGGGTTGAAAAAAGACTTACGTCCATCGAGTTTAACCAGTACAAAGTACAACTCCAGCCTGCTCCCTCACATATCCCTGTTGATCCAGAGGAAGGTGAAAAACCCTTACAAGGCATGGTCCAATTAGCCTGAAAAAAGGGAAAAATTCCTTCCCAACTCCAGATGGCAATCAGATAAAAATCCCTGGATCAACATCATTAGGCATTACCTAGTAATTGTAGCCATGGATGTCTTTCAACACAAGGAAAGCATCTAAGCCCCCTTTAAATGCAGGTATAGAGTTTGCCATAACGACTTCCAATGCAATGCATTCCACATCGTAATCACTCTTATTGTAAAGAACCCTTTCCTAAATAAATGGCTAAAACGTTTTTCCTCCATGCGCAGATCATGTCCTTTAGTCCTTTGAGAGGGACAAAAAGCTCATCCGCTAAGCTTTTATATTGCTCTCTGATGTATTTGACATCTGGGGTTTCCTTGGTAAAGATTTCCAGATGCTCAAAGAAGCCAGTGGGACATGAAGATTTTTCCCCTGCTCTGAGCTCTATGTTCTGAGTTCTATGTTTGATGGGAAAGATCTTTTCCCGGCAGGTGATACATTTATTACATAGGAAAAACAGAACTTACTGGGCGATTACATCACCCAAGCGAGTTCTTTTCTGCCTGTCCACTTGCTAAAAACAATTATATTAGGTGACCGCCCCATTGCATGATATTGGAGCTCACCAGCACTTAACACTGGTGAGTTCAAGAATTGAATATGGCCCTTGGTGGCTAGATAGCATACTGGTAAGGCTACTGCCTTTGATAAGGGATGTTAGCCCTTTCGCCAAGGTTTGAATCCTGGCTCAAGCCAGTATGTTAAACAGTAAGGAGTCTTTGGACAAGGCTTCCTAATGATCCTGGTCGCCTGTGGAGCGTGACCTAAGTGGCTGCAGCTCTGAAGCGCTTTGAGTCCACCAGGAGGAAAGTGTAAAATAAATGTGCTGTGTTTTGTCTTATCGGTTTTCTGTCACATTCAGTACTTATGAAGAAGAATATGCCTTTCTATCCAGAGCTACAGGAAGAGGAAGCGGAAATAGGTGGAGGGGTGGTAGCGAATAAGTGGCACCGGCCTCTTAATCTGTTGTAGCACAACCATGTTGCAATAGGGCTTCACAACTTCCAAAAGGCCAAACATACCTGCCATTTCTTACATGTGGTGTTGTGCATCCTTTACAACCTCAACAGCTGAAGATGTAGTACAGGTAGTTCCCGACTTATGAACGCCCGACTTACGAACGACCTGCCGATACATATGGCATAGATTTTGTGTTTCCATGGGAACAAGTAAAAAAAAATGTCAAATTAGATTTGTAGTTTTTGAGAAAATCGATTTTAAAAAATTCAAAGAAAAAATGGCTTTTAACGTGTATAAACAGGTACAAAGGTCAGAGGTGACACAGAGAGGGACACTAGAGGCACAGAAGAGGTACAGGGAACAGAGATGGCACAATGTTCCAACTTAAGAACAGATTCTGGTTAAGAACGAACCTACAGTCCCTATCTCGTTCGTTAACAGGGGACTACCTGTATGCTGGATGATCCGGCACAAGTCGCCTCAAACTATCTCCTGCTCTTCAGCTAAGGTACAGAGCAGGCATTGTGCAGCATGCACCGAACAGGCTCCCGCTGTTTCTCCCTATACTAAATCCTTTAGACACTCTAAAGCAGATAATAATGGGCAGTCTTGCCATAATGTGTGAGGGTTGCTAATTCTAGGTTTAAAACAACCTGAGGGATATGACAAAGATAGAAACATGCACTAATTCCTGACCCTTACTGTGTCCCGAGGAGAAGGAGCCAACCACGAGAGGAAGAAAAGAAGGGTCTGGGCCTGAAGTCAGTCTTACATAGACCATTGCTCAAGAAGGGAACTCAAGGAAAGTAAATATAAATTACCACCTTCCAGTGCTTATAGTTCAGTTAGGAGGAGAAGATGGTAGATGGCAAGGTGTTTATAACAACATCCTGGATTTAAACCTTGTGCCAGCAAAGCAGTATAGGCAAGGAGAGTACCAGGAGGAAGCTGCACAGTTATAACATGCTGGGATAGAGAACCGAGCGCCCAAAAACAACTGGTACCCAGGCAGGAAGACATCAGAAGGCAGCAGTAACGTCCTGTTAGCAGAACCTGCTACAACCTGCAAATAGTTTCCTTCAGAGGACCTCTGTCACTCTTCTGTGCAATTTCTCTTCAAACAAAAACATTTCTACTGTCTATTGAAGTAATTCTGAAACATTAAAGTAAAATAGCCCATATGCAATTAACTTTCTCTCCTGAGTTTTTTTCCTGGAAGATAATTTTTCATCTAAAGAAAACCTGTAACAAAGAAAACCTCCCCTGGGGGGTACTCACCTCGGGTGGGGGAGGCCTTCCGGATCCTATTGATGCTTCTCCTGTCCTCCTTGGTCCCACGGCGGCTGCGAAAATTCTCCCGGAACAGCGGGGATGCAAATATTTACCTCCCCGGCTCCTTCGCAGGCTCAGTATCGGCTCTCCGCACAGGGATAGGCGGAAATAGCGGATCTCCGCCTGCGGCGTAGAGCGGACCCAACGGAGATTCTCCATGCAGAAAGCCTCAACAGCTCCCCCGCTGGAGCCAGGGAAGGTAAATAAATCAGCGCTTGTCGGTGGAGGATTCTGGGACGCTTCAGTGGAGCCAGCGTTGCACTGCCTGCAGCTACAGGAGTGGGAGAAGCCTCATTGGGACCCCGAGGCTTTCCCCTCCCGAGGTGAGTACCCCCCAGGGGAACTTTTTTTTGTTACAGAGTCTCTTTAAAATAACTTTTCAGCATTCTGCAATTGAAAAAGTAACAAAAAGTTGTTGAAAAACAACTGTCAAAATTATTCCGAGTATTGTGTCGCTTGCTGATAGCTTAAAAGGCATTTTATTGACAAGTTTGAAATTATCACCTAGGAGAAAACTCAGGAGAAAAAGTTAATGGTCTATGGGTCTATGTGTAATAGATTACTGTAGATAACCCAGCTTTAGTCATTTATCTATACCACCACCTCATTGTTCTTATCCCCTTTTGAAAGTTGCCCCCCCCCCCCCCCCCCAGAATACTCTCACTGTACCTGATGTTCAACATCAACACCATGTAGATCTCAAAATCCAGGATAGCAGCAGGTTTGGCCTCAGGTATCATCCGCACTTATGGGTTCAACCAAAGAAACTGTTCTATAGATGACAAATAAAACAAGGATCTACACTCAAACACTGCAAACTTTATGACTAAGTAGGATGCCATTTCTTCACACAGTTCTACAGGATCTAATAATTTGAGTAACCAAATAATATTTAAGGTGAATGGGAACCGCATTTTAAAAAAAATGAAGCAAATACTTATCTAAGGAGAGGGAAGGCTCTGGGTCGTATAGAGCCTTCTGTCTCTTCTCTTGGTTCTCTCTATCCTGTGCTGGCTCCCCCCCATTTCAATCTCCCACCGAAAGGGTATTTGGAAGTCTTCGGGAGCCGTGTCCTCCCGAAGATGTGCGGCTCCATACTGCACAGGCGTGAGCGTGCAAGAGAGCATGCTTGCGCAGATGCAGTACAGGGCCGCCCTTCTTCAGGAGCACTCGGGCTCCCTGAAGACTTCTGAAGCCTCCTTCGGCCAGGTAAAGCAATATTTGACTAAATTAGTCAAATACTGCTACCGGGCGAGCCAGCACTTGAACGAGAGGACCAGGAGAGGAGCGGGAAGGCTCTATAGGACCCATAGCCTTCCCTCTCCTTGGGTAAGTATCTATCTCATTTTTTGTAAATGCGGTTCTCATTCACTTTAAGCAATAATTACACCATTGTAAAGTCTTATTAGATTTTTTTTCGCAAAAAAAAACCTGTTATTATTTATTGTCTATTAGCCTTTTCTTATTAAAGCATTAGCGCACACAATATTAATACAATATTTTCATTTTAATAAGACTTTTAGTTTTTTAAATCATTTTGCATAGTGTATATGTTTTAATTTTAATCCTGACAACAGGATTAATCAAGGAGAAAAATGAAAATATTACTGGGCCTATTTTGCTTGTATTGTTTGTTGCCGAGCCACAAGAATGTAAAATAGTCTCAATTTCAGCCTAAAGGGTAATATCTGGCTAATGTAAAGAAACCATTAATGTGAAAAATGATCACTACTAACCTAAAGTTATTAAAAACAAAGTTTTCTAAACAAAATTCACAAGGCCGATTTATACTTTTTGTGCTCCTAGGCCAAGTATGTTGTGGCTTTTTTTGAGCAGCAGCGCCCCTCCCAGTCCATGTGCAGCCCCCTCTTCCATGTGGAATCATCCATGTACTGTTGCCCCTCCCAGTCCATGTGCAGCCCCCTCTTCCATGTGGAATCATCCATGTCCTGTAGCCCCTCCCAGTCTATGTGCAGCCCCCTCTTCCATGTGGAATCATCCATGTACTGTAGCCCCTCCCAGTCCATGTGCAGCCCCCTCTTCCATGTGGAATCATCCATGTACTGTAGCCCCTCCCAGTCCATGTGCACCCCCTCTTCCATGTGGAATCATCCATGTACTGTAGCCCTTTTTTCATGAACCATTTCCTTGGGCATCAGTTTCCCTTTTCATGTGTTGCTCCCCATTTTTTGCCTCCTCTTTCATATATAGCAACCCCACTTTCATTTTCAGGTGCCCTCATACGCCACAGCCCCTCAAGGCCTGGGCCTTTGAGGCCTTTCCTGAAATCCGTCCCTAAATATTCAATAGGGAAAAGTAGTAATTAAGAGAGCATGCAGTATTTGGTATAACATAGGAAGCAGTAATCCCTTGCATGCTTCTGCAGTTTGCACCTTGTGCACAGGCAGAGCCGGGACAAGGTCCTCCAGCACCCAAGGCTGAGACACCAAAGTGCGCCCCCCATCACACACTGATTGCTATTAGACTAAGAGGCGCCCCAGGGCCCCCAACTCCCCAAATACAGTACCTTGAAGTGTATCGAAGCTACTGAAAATAAAAAGATTTTATCCTCAGTCTTCTCGCAGCTCTGGTACCAGGTCCCCGCACTTCCATCAGCCAGAGCCAGTCTGACGTAAGACCTCAACGTATCTCTCCAGCAGCTGCTGTAGAGATACGCAAAGAGCGCACTTCGGAAGTGCAAGGACCCGGTTCCGGCGCTGCAGAAGACTGAGGACGGCGGCGTGGGAGCGATCGGAGCCTATGGGGCTGGAGGAAGCCCCAGGTATGCATAAATCTTTTTATTTTCATGAGCTCTGACTCCCTGCAATCTCTGGTTATCTGGCTTGCAGTCACTGCCATGTATCCCATTTTCTTATTTCTCTCTACTTCAAACACAATAGGGGAATGATAGCTGAGTGAGTTGTGCGCCCCCTTCTACCCTGCGCCCTGAGGCTGTAGCCTCTCTCGCCTCTGCCTTGGCCCAGCCCTGTGCACAGGTGTAATCCATGTTGGCTCATATTCAATTAACCTTTTTCCTCAGTTTTCTCCCAGGAGATTTTTTTGTATCTACAAAATATATTTTCAGCAAAAGCTGAAGAAAAGTACTAGAAAGCAGGTAAAAGAAAAAAATGTATTTTATAGAGTTGTGAAAATCTCTCCTAAGAAAGTCAGAAAAAAACCTAAAGGGAACTTTGCACAACATTTTTAAATACTTCTCAAATGAACTTCTCCCTAAGGATGGGTCATAATTGTTTTCTTTATTAGGGGTGCAGGCACTTACTTACATAGTTACATAGTTATTTGTGTTGAAAAAAGACATACGTCCATTGAGTTCAACCAGAGAACAAAGTACAACACCAGCCTGCTCCCTCACATATCCCTGTTGATCCAGAGGAAGGTGAAAAACCCTTACAAGGCATGGTCCAATTAGCCTCAAAAGGGAAAAAAATTCCTTCCTGATTCCAGATGGCAATCAGATAAAATCCCTGGATCAACATTATTAGGCACTACCTAGTAATTGTAGCCATGGATGTCTTTCAATGCAAGGAAAGCATCTAAGCCCCCTTTAAATGCAGATATAGAGTTTGCCATCACTACTTCCTCTGGCAATGCATTCCACATCTTAATTATAGGGTATGTATTGTTAGGCTGCCTGGTCAGCTGGGCACAGGGCAAGTCAAAATGACGGCTCACTCTGCCCTCAGCTGAAATACCGGTTGTTAAAACGATTTCCCCTTTTGAGGCTTTGCAACTCAGAAAGGAGAAGTAATCCCCAAATTACTTGGGCACAGGGCGCGGACTATACCATTACTGCTATAGCCTTAGCTGCTAACTGTCCCTCTTTTGGAGGGAAAGTCCCTCTTTGGGAGCCCTGTCGCTCTTTCCTCCTCATTTATCCCTCTTTCAGGACTTTGTCCCTCTTTCTATGTAAATATATATATTTCTCTACTAAAAAATGTGTTTGATTGACTCTAAACTTTATTCCCATCCTTTACATTGATATATTACTAATTTTAAAATATTAATATGAAGGGAAATGAACCAGGATAGAAAGGACCAGTGTGGTCTGAATTATAAAACAACATATTTTTCTTAATAAATCTATATGGTATGCGTGACTAAGGGTGGGACAGGGGCGTCATCAGGGGTGTGGCAGGGGCGTGACTTAAGTGTCCCTCTTTCCCATCTCAAAAAGTTGGGAGGTATGCTATAGCTGTGTCGTCATCTAGCTGGTGCTGTGCGCTCAGATGATTACATTTACAAGGGACTGCTCAGCACTCCATTTTCTAAGTGCCTGTGCTGCAGAACCACAGGTTAAAGTCCCCGTGCTGATGTCCTGCATCCCTGGCTGCCACAATGCATGCCATAAGATGTAGTTTGCATTAATGTGATTACATCTCCTGGCCAAAAGCCTTGTCTCTTCATCTGTTCACTATAGTTGGTGATGTTAAAGTTTTTTTTTCGTTTTGTGGGTTTTTTTTCACTGCTTTTTAACTTGCCTAACTCACCTTTTTGGAACAAATCTCATCAAGTCAAATCAGAGTCCTCTTCAATGCATCCTATCTGATCTGTATCATTACACTAAGAAGTGACTTAAAGGACACCTGTAGCAAGAGGACTATGGAGGAAAATTGTTCCCCATTCCCTTCTTGCACCTCTGACACTTTGATTGACCTTGGCAGGTTTTGGGGCACCGTATCAATTGTTATGTATATAGGCCCAATGTAAAACTTGCACCGGGGCCCATAGTGCCTTAGTTACGCCACTGGAAGCAAGAGAGAGCAGGCCAGACAGGTGAGATTTTGTGCTCTGTAGTACTTACTCAGTATTAACTCCTAGATGTCACCCCTCTGATGGTGACACCCAGTGTGCACTGCACCCCCACAGTGATGTCACTAGAAGAGGGGAGACTTGTGGCCCCCTTTGTGTTCTGGATCCCTGGGCAATTGCCAGTTTGCTGTAACGGAACGATGCCCGTTTACTAAGGGTGACAACAGGGGAGTAACTAGAGATCACTTGCACCCCCCCCCCCCCCCTGAAACTTTAGAGGAGACCCCCTCTTCCCACCCAGCACCCACCCCTCTTTCTGCACAGGTAAACTGAGAACCAATGTTATTCAATTGGCCAGAGCACACTTACATGTGTTTTCCCCATGCAGATAAAAACAGTGAAGCACTGCGCGCATTTTCTCTATCAATTTACATTAGCTTATGTGATTAAACGTGCATGTCTTCACACATACAGACACACATGCTGTGCAGAAAATGCATACAGAAAACCGACAGAGGAGTGTGCTCCCAGCCCAGAAACAGAGTGGTCTTTGTAGGTTTTAAAATTTGCCCGTCCATTGAAGTCTATGGCAGTTTGCAGATTCGCCTGTTCGCGAACATTTGCGGAACTTCACATTCGCCGTTCGCTTACGAAAAAAAACTCTATGTTCGCTACATCTCTACACTCTGGTAGAGGTGCCAATTCCTTTTATGTTTCTTTGTTAAAAACAGCATTAAATGCTGATCAGTTGACTCCCCCAGCCACGTCCATTGGAGTTTGATGGGATAATAATTATAAGCAGGGCCGGCCCTAGACTATTTGCCGCCTGAGGCAAAAAAAAAAAAAAAGCAACGCTGCAGGAAGTGACGTCAGTGGAGCGCACGCTTGGAACGAGGAAGAGGTGAGTCCTACCCGCCCGTGCCTCTTACACATAGCGGCTGCTTGTATTTAAGGCTGGAGGGGAGCGGAGCACGGGGGACCCAGGCGAGGGAGGGGGGGGTACGACCCCCCTCCCCGCCGCTAGGCCCAATACCCCCGTCCTGCCAGCTACCCCTCCAGCTCGGCGGCCGGCTCCCCGCACCCACGGACGGGCGGGTGCCGCCCCTGGAATTTTGCCGCCTGAGGCAAAAGTTTCACCCCGCCTCATGAGCGGGCCGGCCCTGATTATAAGTAAGGGCTGGTTCACACCAAGAGTGCTTTAGAGCACTGAGGGAAGGTGGGAAATCCGCTAGGCCTCAAAGTATCACAGTCAAACAAACAACAATTACAGTTACAAGGCTCTGATTTGATGGTCTGGATCATCTGCCACTTCTGTTTCCTGTGTTGGCTGAAGCAGGAAGTCATCACAGTAAAACAGCTCCCTACTAGAGTTGAATTTCGCATTACTATAATTACGCATGCGAAATTTGCGATTACGATGCGAAATTAGCGTAGCGAAATTGCCATTAAAATCGTAATTGAAAATACCGTAAGCGTAATTTTCAACGCGAAATTTCGCGTTTCGTTCATGCCGTAATTTCGCATTAAACGCTACCGTAATTTCGCGTTAAACCGTAACGCTCCGTATAATATAAAAAAGCCGCCGACTTTAAGGGTTAATAGCAAAGCCCCCTTAAATGCTAAGAGCCTCAAATTTGGAGAATATATTAAGGAGATCAGGAGGAATAAGAGGAAAAATTTTTTTTTCAAAAAGACCTTATAGTTTTTGAGAAAATCGATGTTAAAGTTTCAAAGTAAAAATGTATACATTTAAAAACCCGCCGACTTTAACGGTTAATAGCAAAGCCTGCTTAAAGTTTAGGAACACCAAATTCCTAGGGTATATTAAGGGGATCAGTGGGAATAAGAGGAAAAAATTTTTTTTCAAAAAGACCTTATAGTTTTTGAGAAAATCGATTTTTAAGTTTCAAGGGCGAAAATGTCTTTTAAATGCGGAAAATGTCAGTTTTTTTTGCACAGGTAACAATAGTGTATTATTTTCATAGATTCCCCCAAGTGGGAAGAGTTTTACTTACTTCGTTCTGAGTGTGGGAAATATAAAAAAAAAACGACGTGGGGTCCCCCCTCCCAGACCTCTTTAACCCCTTGTCCCCCATGCAGGCTGGGATAGCCAGAATGCGGAGCACCGGCCGCGTGGGGCTCCGCACCCTGACTATACCAGCCCGCATGGTCCATGGATTGGGGGGTCTCGGAAGGGGAGAGGCAGCCAAGCTTTCCCCTTCCCCTCCGAGCCCTTGTCCAATCCAAGGACAAGGGGCTCTTCTCCACCTCCGATGGGCGGTGGAGGTGGAGGCCGCGATTTCCTGGGTGGGGGGTTCATGGTGGAATCTGGGAGTCCCCTTTAAAAAGGGGTCCCCCAGATGCCCACCCCCCTCCCAGGAGAAATGAGTATAGAGGTACTTGTACCCCTTACCCATTTTCTTTAAGAGTTAAAAGTAAATAAACACACAAACACATAGAAAAAGTATTTTAATTGAACAAAAAACATAACCACGAAAAAAGTCCTTTAATATTCTTAATTAACCATTAATACTTACCTGTCCCTTTAAATAAATGATCCCACGCAATATCCTCGGAAATGTTCTATCAGTTACAATGTAACAAAGTTATTACAATGTAACAACTTTGTTACATTGTAACTACGCCGCACCCGACGTCACTCGCCGCTCAGCCGCCGCATACTGAAAGTTGGCTGCATGAAAGCCCACTAGAGGGCGCTCCGGAAGCGTACTTTCGATCGCCTCCGGCAATCGAAAGTAACAAGATAGGCCGCAATGAGCGGCCTATCTTGTTTCGCTTTCCTCGTCGCCATGGCGACGAGCGGAGTGACGTCATGGACGTCAGTCGACGTCCTGACGTCAGAGCCGCCCGATCCAGCCCCTAGCGCCGGCCGGAACTGTTTGTTCCGGCTGCACTGGGCTCGGGCGGCTGGGGGGACCCTCTTTCGCCGCGGCGGCGATCGGGCAGCACACGCGGCTGGCGAAGTGCCGGCTGCGTGTGCTGCTTTTTTCAGATTGAAAATCGGCCCAGCAGGGCCTGAGCGGCGACCTCCGGCGGCATACCCCGAGCTCAGCTCGGGATTACCGCCAAGGGGGTTAATATACCCTGGGAATTTGGTGTTCCTAAACTTTAAGCAGGCTTTGCTATTAACCGTTAAAGTCGGCGGGTTTTTAAATGTTTACATTTTTCCTTTGAAATTTTAACATCGATTTTCTCAAAAACTATAAGGTCTTTTTGAAAAAAAAAATTTTCCTCTTATTCCTCCTGATCTCCTTAATATATTCTCCAAATTTGAGGCTCTTAGCATTTAAGGGGGCTTTGCTATTAACCCTTAAAGTCAGCGGCTTTTTTTTATTATACGGAGCGTTACGGTTTAACGCGAAATTACGGTAGCGTTTAATGCGAAATTACGGCATGATACGACTGTAATGCGAAAATTACGCTTACGCGAAATTTCGCGAAATCCTTCTTCATTACGATTATGTACTTACGGCCATAATCGTAATTACACTAATTACGCAAAATTTCGCAAAATCGTAATTAGGTCATTACGCTCATCTCTACTCCCTACAGATCGTTTGATCAAACCAATCACATGCTCATTACCGTCTGATCACCCCTGGATTGAAGCTAGGTATTTCACTTCGAAGAAAAGAAAAGAGGGTTGATGGATAATCCAGAGTCCTCAGATGTTCATATTTTTACACTTTGAAGTGGAGAATAAACCAGAGACTAATTTATTCTTATTTTTTTTCTGGAAATATTTTCTCTTACCAGTTTTATAAATATGGTAAAACTGCTGAAAATATTGATATTTTCAGTTTTCCTCCTCTGCA